>NC_071505.1:355798628-356026128 GCF_027887155.1 Malaclemys terrapin pileata | reverse complement strand
GGGATCTAGGGGTTATAGTGGACCACAAGCTAAATATGAGTCAACAGTGTGATGCTGTTGCAAAAAAAGCAAACATGATTCTGGGATGCATTAACAGGTGTGTTGTGAGCAAGACACGAGAAGTCATTCTTCCTCTCTACTCTGCTCTGGTTAGGCCTCAGCTGGAGTATTGTGTCCAGTTCTGGGCGCCGCATTTTAAAAAAGATGTGGAGAAATTGGAAAGGGTCCAAAGAAGAGCAACAAGAATGATTAAAGGTCTTGAGAACATGACCTATGAAGGAAGGCTGAAAGAACTGGGTTTGTTTAGTTTGGAAAAGAGAAGACTGAGAGGGGACATGATAGCAGTTTTCAGGTATCTAAAAGGGTGTCATAAGGAGGAGGGAGAGAACTTGTTCACCTTAGCCTCTAAGGATAGAACCAGAAACAATGGGTTTAAACTGCAGCAAGGGAGGTCTAGGTTGGACATTAGGAAAAAGTTCCTAACTGTCAGGGTGGTTAAACACTGGAACAAATTGCCTAGGGAGGTTGTGGAATCTCCGTCTCTGGAGATATTTAAGAGTAGGTTAGATAAATGTCTATCAGGGATGGTCTAGACAGTATTTGGTCCTGCCATGCGGGCAGGGGACTGGACTCGATGACCTCTCGAGGTCCCTTCCAGTCCTATAATCTATGAATCTATGAATAACCCTAACGCTACCCCTAAACTCAACCCTAACCCTACCCTCAGACCCCAACCGTAATCCCTAGCCCTGACCCTAACCCTACCCTAACCTTCACCCTCACCCTAACCCTAACCCTAAACCTTGGAGGTTTTTAAAAACCCTGGGTTTTTAAGGCCCGGCTTGACAAAGCCCTGGCTGGGATGATTTAGCTGGGAATTGGTCCTGCTTTGAGCAGGGGGTTGGACTAGATGACCTCTTGAGGTCCCTTCCAACTCTGATATTCTATGATTCTAAGATATATCATGTCAACCTTCTGAAACCCTGGCATACCCGAGAGGCGTGCACAGTGGTTCGGGAAGACCTACATCCAGGGAACAAAAACCCTGGACAGGTGAGGGTGTCTCCCGATCTAACGACAGCCCAGAAGAAAGAGGTAACTGAGATGATCGCCCAATATCAAGATGTATTCTCAACAAAGCCGGGTCACACAACTGGGACATATCATCACATCGTCATGAACCCTGGGGCCAGAGTAACAATGAGGCCCTACCGGGTGCCAGCAGCCAAAAGGGAGGAAATAAAAGCGGAAGTCGGGAAAATGCTGGAGATGGGGATCATTGAAGAATCTCACAGTCAGTGGTCCAGCCCAATAGCGTTGGTGCCCAAACCTGATGGCACCACGAGGTTCTGCAATGACTTCCGGCGACTAAATGAGATATCCCAGTTTTGATGCCTACCCTATACCCCGCATAGACGAATTAGTAGACTGTCTGGGGAATACCCGGTACTTAACGACCCTAGACTTGACAAAGGGGTACTGGCAGATTCCCCTAGCTGAAGATGCAAAGGAGAAGACGGCGTTCTCTACACCAGAGGGTCTTTTCCAGTATATGGTCCTTCCTTTTGGACTACATGGGGCCCCAGCTACCTTTCAGCGCCTCATGGACAAGTTATTACGCTCCCATGCCAGCTATGCTGCGGCCTACTTGGATGACGTGGTGATTCATACCCCAGACTGGGAAACCCACTTGAAGAAGGTGGGGGCAGTCCTTGATACCTTCAGGCGAGCTGGCCTTACGGCAAACCCTATTAAGTGTGCTGTGGGGTTCATAAGGGCCCAATTATCTTGGCTACGTAATAGGAAAAGGTCTGGTGAAACCTCAGCTGAACAAGTTAGAGGCCATCCAAAATTGGCCACGATCAAGTAGTAAGAAGCAGGTCCGAGCATTCCTAGGGGTGGTGGGGTATTACCGGCGTTTCATTCCCCATTTTGCCACAAGGACAAGTCCCCTAACGGACTTACTGAACGCCCGTGGTCCGGATCCAGTCAGATGGTCCGACGCAGCAGAGAGGCATTTGCAGACCTACGGACTTCCCTTTGCAGTAACCCCATACTGATAGCCCCGGATTTCACCAAGGAATTCATCCTTCAGACAGATGCTTCCGAGGTGGGGCTAGGGGCTGTCCTGTCACAGATAGCTGGGGAAGAGGAACACCCAATTCTCTGCCTCAGCAGGAAACTCCTTCCGAGGGAACAAAAATACGCAGTGGTAGAGAGAGAATGCCTCGCCGTAAAATGGGCCATGGAAACGCTGCATTACTACCTGCTGGGGCGCAGATTTGTCCTCGTGACCGACCATGCCCCTCTTCAATGGATGCAATGGAACAAGGAAAAGAACATAAGGGTAACCGGGTGAATCACAGAATCATAGAATATCAGGGTTGGAAGGGATCTCAGGAGGTCATCTAGTCCAACCTCCTGCTCAAAGCAGGACCAATTCCAAATTAAATCATTCCAGCCAGGGCTTTGTCAAGCCTGACCTTAAAAACCTCTAAGGAAGGAGATTCCACCACCTCCCTAGGTAACCCAGTCCAGTGCTTCACCACCCTCCTAGTGAAAAAGTTTTTCCTAATATCCAACCTAAACCTCCCCAACTGCAACTTGAGACCATTACTCCTTGTTCTGTCATCAGGTACCACTGAGAACAGTCTAGATCCATCCTCTTTGAAAACCCCCTTCAGGTAGTTGAAAGCAGCTATCAGATCCCCCCTCATTCTTCTCTTCTGCAGACTAAACAATCCCAGTTCCTTCAGCCTCTCCTCATAAGTCATGTGCTCCAGCCCTCTAATCATTTTTGTTGCCCTCCACTGGACTCTTTCCAATTTTTCCACATCCGTCTTGTAGTGTGGGTCCCAAAACTGGACACAGTACTCCAGGTGAGGCCTCACCAATGTCGAATAGAGGAGAACGATCATGTCCCTCGATCTGCTAGCAATGCCCCTACTTATACAGCCCAAAATGCCGTCAAAGTTCTTGGCAACAAGGGCACACTGTCGACTCATATCCAACTTCTCGTCCACTGTAACCCCTAAGTCCTTTTCTGCAGAACTGCTTCCTAGCCATTCGGTCCCTTGTTTGTAACAGTGAATGGGATTCTTCTGTCCTAAGTGCAAGACTCTGCACTTGTCCTTGCTGAACCTCATCAGGTTTCTTTTGGCCCAACCCTCTAATTTGTCTAGGTCCCTCTGTATCCTATCCCTACCCTCCAGCGTATCTACCACTCCTCCCAGTTTAGTGCCATCTGCAAACTTGCTGAGGGTGCAGTCCACGCCAGCCTCCAGATCATTAATGAAGATATTGAACAAAACCAGCCCCAGGACCGACCCTTGGGGCACTCTGCTTGAAACGGGCTGCCAACTAGACATGGAGCCATTGATCACTACCCGTTGAGCCCGACGATCTAGCCATCTTTCTATCCACCTTATAGATCATACATCCAGCCCATACTTCTTTAACTTGCTGGCAAGAATACTATGCGAGACCATATCAAAAGTTTTGCTAAAGTCAAGGAATAACACATCCACTGCTTTCCCCTCATCCACAGAGTCAGTTATCTCCTCATAGAAGGCAATTAGGTTAGTCAGGCAAGTCTTTCCCTTGGTGAATCCATGCTGACTGTTCCTGATCACTTTCCTCTCCTCTAAGTGCTTCAGAATTGATTCCTTGAGACCTGCTCCATGATTTTTCCAGGGACTGAGGTGAGGCTGACTGGCCTGTAGTTCCCCGGATCCTCCTTCTTCCCTTTTTAAAAGATGGGCACTACATTAGACTTTTTCTAGTTATCCGGGACCTCCCCCGATCGCCATGAGTTTTCAAAGATAATGGCCAATAGCTCTGCAATCACATCCGCCAACTCCTTTAGCACCCTCGGATGCAGTGCATCCGGCCTCATGGACTTGTACTCGTCCAGTTTTTCTAAATAGTCCTGAACCACTTCTTTCTCCACAGAGGGCTGGTGGTGCATTCCCCAAAGATAACAGGAACACACTGACCCATCTTAAGGATAAGGTCACGATGACAGCATGATGAATACAAATGTTTTAATCACGCCAACATATACAAGGCAATGGGTGGCACCCTGATACATCAGGGGCAATACATAAAAATAAATAAATAAATGGAGATATCCCATCTCCTAGAACTGGAAGGGACCTTGAAAGGTCATTGCGTCCAGCCCCCTGCCTTCACTAGCAGGACCAAGTACTGATTTTGCCCCAGATCCCTAAGTGGCCCCCTAAAGGATTGAACTCACAACCCTGGATTTAACAGGCTAATGCTCAAACCACTGAGCTATCCCTCCCCCACATAATTTGTTTGTATCTGTGTATAAAGATATAGCTCAGAGGGAGTGTCTTTGACCAGCCTAGGAAGCAGTGGAAAGTCCCACCACTGACTGAGCTATGTCCATTGTCACAGGTATACATGTCTTAGTATCCTCATAGAGTTTGCCAGGTGCTATTACCGTTCTTCGTCGACAATAAACCTGACCGGGTGCCTTCGTACCTTAACGGATTTTGTGGTCATTGGGTGATTCGCTCAAGGTCTGCTGTGCCAGCTATCTGCGCAGAGCTGGAACAGCACACAGGGAGAACACACACACAGCCGAACATCTGACGACAAGTGGATATAGTGTACTTAGATTTTCAAAAAGCCTTTGACAAGGACCCTCATCAAAGGCTCTTAAGCAAAATAAGATGTCATGGGATAAGAGAGAAGGTCCTCTCTGGATCAGTAATTGGTTAAAAGATAGGAAACAAAGGGTAGGAATAACATATTCACAAATGATCTGAAAAATGGGGTAAAACAGTTAGGTGGCAAAATTTGCAGATACAAAACTACTCAAGATAGTTAAGTCCCATGCAGACTGCAAAGAGCTACAAAAGGATCTCACAAAACTGGGTGACTGGGCAACAAAATGGCAGATGACATTCAATGTTGATAAATGCAAAGTATTGCACATTGGAAAACATAATCCCAACTATACATATAAAATGATGAGGTCTAAATTAGCTGTTGCCACTCAAGAAAGAGATCTTGGAGTCATTATGGATAGTTCTCTGAAAACATCCACTCAATGTGCAGCGGCAGTCCAAAAAGCGAACAGAATACTGGGAATAATTAAGAAAGGGATAAATAAGATGACGGAAAATATCATATTGCCTCTAAATAAATACATGATACACCCACATTTTGAATACTGCGTGCAGATGCGGTCGCCCCATCTCAAAAAAGATATATTGGAATTGGAAAAGGTTCAGAAAAGGGCAACAAAAATGATTAGGGGTATGAAACTGCTTCTGTATGAGGAGAGATTAATAAGATTTGGACTTTTCAACTTGGAAAAGAGACAACTAAGGGGGGGCAGGGCCAGCTCCAGGCACCAGCTTACCAAGCTGGTGCTTGGGGCGGCCACTTCGGAGAGGGGTGGCACGTCCAGCTGTTCAGCGGCAATTCGGCGGACGGTCCCTCACTCCTGCTTGGAGCAAAAGACCTCCCGCCGAATTGCCGCCACAGATCACGATTGCGGCTGTTTTTTGTTTGTTTGTTTGGCTGCTTGGGGCGGCCAAAACCCTGGAGTCGGCCCTGAGGGGGGGTATGATAAAGGTCTATAAAATCATGACTGGTGTGGAGTAAGTAAATAAGGAACTGTTATTTACTCGTTCTCATAACTGAAGAACTAGGAATCACCAAATGAAATTAATAGGCAGCAGGTTTAAAAGAAACAAAAGGAAGTATTTCTTCACACTATGCACCGTCAACCTGTGGAACTCTTTGCTAGAAGATGTTGTGAAGGCCAAGACTATAACAGTGTTCAAAAAAGAACTAGATAAACTCATGGCTATCAACCAGGATGGGCAGGGATGGTGTCCCTAGCCTCTGTTTTCCAGAAGCTGGGAATGGGTGACAGGGGATGGATCACTTGATTATTACCTGTTCTGTTCATTCCCTCTGGGGCACCTGGCATTGGCTAGTCTGACCCAGTGTGGCCCTTTTTACGTTCTCTTCTACATCTCCAGAGATCCTGGCATCACCCTACCCAACAGCTATGGTGGTGACTGATTGCTTTGATGGAACAGGGAAACTGCCTATAATGGGATGGGAGTGCATCAGGATACGTGAGGCATGAGCTGCAGGGCTGATTCCGCATAGTGTCTTCCCTACACTAGACAAATGTTTTGCCCCCAGCACCCCTGAAACCCGCCCACAATCTTTGGCTAATTGTGGTTCTACTGCATACCCTAGGAATTAGGCCGGCTCCCTCATTTCATCCGGAGGGGTTGTGGCACCAGCACAAAAAGCAGCTTTGGGATGATTTTTTATTTTACTATGTAAAATAATGAGAGAGAACAATAGAAAAAAAGTAGGATACATACATGTATGCAATGCCGGCCACTCTTCCCAGAGTCACTGCTCAAACCACCATGCTGTCACATCACCTCTCTGGGTCTTCAGCCACTTTTCAACTCCCCCACTGCCCCAGGCTCATGTTGCTGTTCTATGTCCTTGGGCCTCCCCACTGCCATCAGGCCAGATTACTGCTCTGGGTGGCAATCCCTTGTGGGACCACATCACCGGCTTGGGCTGCAGTACACCCACTTCTGCCACAGGGCCACCTGGCCTCTGCGGTATGCAATTGCACCATCTTCCCATGCTGCAGCTCTGTGGTTCTATCCTGGTTTACTCCTATCACTGACTGGTCAGGATGTTGCTGAGACCTAAGCAGATGGGGTGCAGGTTGAGATGGGTCCCGAAGGAGAAGCAGTTCCCACCACCACCAATGAGCAGCAGCTCTCTTTTGTCTGGCAGGAAGATGCTGCTGTGATTGTGCAGCATTAATGGCCACTTCAGGGACACCTGGAAAAGAACAAGAGTCCTGTGGGGGAAACGTACACTGTCTGTTCCAGGCAAGCTGGCCAGACAGGCACTGGAGAAGTGCATGGAGGCCAAGAGGGAGCACGGGAAGTGGTGGTGGTAGGGTGCATGGACAAAGTGCTCAAAGCCTGGGAGGTGGAGGGAGACAGGATGCTCAGAGACCCAGAGTGTGTGGATCAGCCCAACAATTCAGAATTCTTTGCTAGAAGAAAGAGCAGGGGACAGAGCAGGGGCAGGGACCAGGCTGCTGAAAGAAGTTTATTTATGGAAGCCAATGACCTTTCACAAATTACAAAAAAAGTTCTAAGGAAAGAGGAGCCTCCTCTAGCCCACCCCAGCCGTAGCCCTCTGTCTCCTCCCTTCATTCAGCTTCCCAAAGGCAGCATCCTTGATCCTGATCTCTCCTCTTCCCACAGACTCTGTGACTCGTATGGCCTGGCCCATCATGGACTCTCCCTCCTCTAGGCTTGGCTATGGCAGCTCCTCACCGTTTGGCCTCGCTGAGCCCCAGAATCCCATTTCTGCTGAGATCCTCATCCACTCCGGCCAGGCTGAGTCTAGCTGGCAGATGCAGCAGCATCCTATTCTGGTCCCAATTTATCCCCTTCTGTATTCTCTATTCCAGGGGCCTGGTCAGTGACAATCAACAGAGCCCAGGAGACTTCTCCTCCCTTCGTGGAACACAGATTCCTCCTGGAAAGAGGGTTGTGTCAGTACTTACTGTGTCAATCTGATAATCCAAGCTGAAACCCGTCATCAGGTCAATCACAGTCACACCGGGTACTGATGCAGAGTGAAGCCATACTCCCCCCACAAGCAGGAGTTTCCCATCATGTACATGGGCAGTGTGTGAATACCTGTGGAGAGAGTTCAGAGAGAGACAACTCCAATGATGAGGAGAGCGAGAGATAGGGCATGTACTCATTGTCCCATGGGATTGTCACTGACCTGGGGATGAAAGGAGGGTGAGTCTCTACATCCTGCCACTGAAAGCCACTCCCAGTCGGTCTCAGAAAGAGCACTGAGTTCAACGGTTGCCCAGCTGCTCCCAGGCCCCCTGCAATGAGTGCTCCCCCGTCCCAGCTGCAGGCGCTGTGAGAGTGACGGCCTTCAGGGACTGGCCCCCCAACAGGAATCTAGACAAGCAGAACACAATGAGCTGTAGGTTCAGGGGATCAGGAGCAAGAAGAATGTTTGTCCTCCCCGCTCACTCCCAGCCATCCCCACAGGATTAATCTTTCCTTTTCTCACCCCCTATGGATCTGGCATTCTCCCCTCAAGGAGAGAACTGAAGGTAGATTGGGTATGGCTGAAGGTGAAGTGAACCTCGGGGAAGACATGCCCAGTTCCCCACTGGAGGGAGGATTCTGTCTAATCTATTTCCAGCATTTATAAGGCCCCCATTACCAGAGCATCTGAGCACCTCACAATTTTTAGCATATCTGGTCTCATACCCCTGAGAGGTAACGTAGCTCTTTGTAACACCTCTTCATCAGCCTCTCACCTAAGGCTTTTGGTACTGTCTCGCATGACCATCTCATAAACAAACTAGGGAAATACAACCTAGAGGGAGCTACTATAAGGTGGGTGCATAACTGGTTGGAAAACCGTTCCGAGAATAGTTATCAATGGTTCACAGTCATGCTGGAAGAGCATAATGAGTGGGGTCCTGCAGAGATCAATTCTGGGTCCGGTTCTGTTCAATATCTTCATCAATGATTTAGATAATGGCATAGAGAGTACACTTATAAAGTCTGCAGACGATACCAAGCTGGGAGGGGCTGCAAGTGCTTTGGAGGATAGGATTAAAATTCAAAATGATCTGGAGAAATGGTCTGGAGTAAATAGGATGAAATTCAATAAGGACAAATGCAAAGTACTCCACTTAGGAAGGAACAATCAGTTGCACACATACAAAATGGGAAATGACTGCCTAGGAAGGAGTACTGCGGAAAGGGATCTGGGGGTCATAGGGGATAACAAGCTAAATATGAGTCAACAGCGTAACGCTGTTGCAAAAAAAGCGAACATCATTCTGGGATGTATTAGCAGGAGTGTTGTAAGCAAGACACGAGAAGTAATTCTTCTGCTCTACTCCACTCTGATTAGGCCTCAACTGGAGTATTGTGTCCAGTTCTGAGCACCCACGTTTCAGGAAGGATGTGGACAAATTGGAGAGAGTCCAGAAAAGAGCAACAAAATGATGAAAGGTCTAGAAAACATGACCTATGAGGGAAGATTGAAAAAATTGGGTTTGTTTAGTCTGGAAAAGAGAAGACTGAGAGGGGACATAACAGTTTTCAAGTATGTAAAAGGTTGTTACATGGAATAGGAAGAAAAATTGTTCTTGTTAACCTCTGAGGATAGGACAAGAAGCAATGCGCTTAAATTCCAGCAAGGGTGATTTAGGTTGGACATTAGGAAAAGCTTCCTAACCGTCAGGATGGTTAAGCACTGGAATAAATTGTCTAGGAAGGTTGTGAAATCTCCGTCATTGGAGGTTTTTAAGAGCAGGTTAGACAAACACCTGTGTGACGCTCTGTACCTCGGGGGGACACCCTACACCACCATGTTCATCCTTATAATCATAGAATCATAGACTATCAGGGTTGGAAGGGACCTCAGGAGGTCATCTAGTCCAACCCCCTGCTCAAAGCAGGACCAGTTCCAAACTAAATCATCCCAGCCAGGGCTTTGTCAAGCCTGACCTTAAAAATCTCTAAGGAAGGAGATTCCACCACCTCCCTAGGTAACCCATTCCAGTGCTTCACCACCCTCCTAGTGAAAACATTTTTCCTAATATCCAACCTAAACCTCCCCCACTGCAACTTGAGACCGTTACTCCTTGTTCTGTCAACTGCTACCACTGGGAACAGTCTAGATCCATCCTCTTTGGAACCCCCTTTCAGGTAGGTGAAAGCAGCTATCAAATCCCCCCTCATTCTTCTCTTCTGTAGACTAAACAATCTCAGTTCCCTCAGCCTCTCCTCATAAGTCATGTGCTCCAGCCCCCTAATCATTTTTGTTGCCCTCCGCTGGACTCTTTCCAATTTTTCCTCATCCTTGTAGTGTGGGTCCCAAAACTGGACACAGTACTCCAGATGAGGCCTCACCAATGTCGAATAGAGGAGAATGATCACATCCCTCGATCTGCTAGCAATGCCCCTACTTATACAGCCCAAAATGCCGATAGCCTTCTTGGCAACAAGGGCACACTGTTGACTCGAGCTTCTCGTCCACTGTAACCCCTAAGTCCTTTTCTGCAGAACTGCTTCCTAGCCATTCGGTCCCTTGTTTGTAACAGTGAATGGGATTCTTCTGTCCTAAGTGCAGGACTCTGCACTTGTCCTTGTTGAACCTCATCAGGTTTCTTTTGGTCCAATCCTCTAATTTGTCTAGGTCCCTCTGTATCCTATCCCTACCCTCCAGCGTACCTACCACTCCTCCCAGTTTAGTGTCATCTACAAACTTGCTGAGAGTGCAGTCCACACCATCCTCCAGATCGTTAATGAAGATATTGAACAAAACCAGCCCCAGGACTGACCCTTGAAACCGGTTGCCAACTAGACATGGAGCTGTTGATCACTACCTGTTGAGCTTGATGATCTAGACAGCTTTCTATCGACCTTATAGTCCATTCCTCCAGCCCATACTTCTTTAACTTGCTGGCAAGAATACTGTGGAAGACTGTATCGAAAGCTTTGCTAAAGTCAAGGAATAACACATACACTGCTTTCCCCTCATCCACAGAGCCAGTTATCTCCTCATAGAAGTCAATTAGGTTAGTCAGGCATGACTTGCCCTTGGTGAATCCATGCTGACTGTTGCTGATCACTTTCCTCTCCTCTAAGTGCTTTAGAATTGATTCCTTGAGGACCTGCTCCATGATTTTTCCAGGGACTGAGGTGAGGGTGACTGGTATGATTGTGTGGTATCCAATGCAAAATTTGTCATGTCGGGTGTCTTCAAAAGGCTCATGATGCACTGAGCATTGTTGTTATAGTAATGTTATAGGTTATAATTTCATGTATATAGTTATGAGGCTGAAAATATGTCCTCATTGCTTAAAACAAGCCCAGGCAAAACTCTCCAGGAGCAGAGGGGCAGTTCACACCTCATCAGGGCATGTATGGGACAAACCCAGCCCAGCCTCACAGGAACAAAGGACAGTGGCATAGGCAGCAACAAAGGATCTGTTGGACTCTTGACTGAATCACCCCCCTTTCCTTAGTCAGTGTGGGACTGCGATGAGGTAATGCTCAGCTGACCCTGAAGTGGGAGGGGGGCAAAGCCAAGAGGGAAGAAAGAACATGATAAAAGGGAGTAACGTTTGCCATGCTTTTCCCTCTCTCTTCCATCTCCATCTACAGCCATCACCACCAAGTGACTGAAGCACTGATCAAAGGGGAGAACCTGGCTGAAGGGCAACCAGCCAGCCTGTGGTGAGAAGCATCTATGTTTGTAAGGGCACTGAAAGTGTTAAGATCAGTTTAGAATGTGTTTTGCTTTTATTTCATTTGACTAAATCTGACTTCTTGTGCTTTGACTTATAATCACTTAAAATCTATCTTTGTAGTTAATAAATGTGTTTGTTTATTCTACCTGAAGCAGTGTGTTTGGTTTGAAGCATGTCAGAGACTCCCCTTGGGATAATAAGCCTGGTACATATCAATTTCTTGGTTAAATTGACGAACTCCTATAAGCTTGCAGTGTCCAACAGGCATAACTGGACACTACAAGATGGAGGTTCCTAGGGCTGTGTCTGGGACCGGAGATATTGGCTAGTGTTGTTCAGTTGTACAATCCAAGGAGTAGCTTACATGCCAGAGGCTATGTGTGAACAGCCCAGGAGTGAAGGTTCTCACAGCAGAGCAGGGCAAGGCTGGCTCCCAGAGTCAAGGATTAGAGTGACCTAGCAGAGCACCTGTCCAGATAATACCAGGGGAACATCTCCTCTAATGGCTCAGATATCTCCTCAGTCAGCTCCTTGAGTATTCAAGGATGCATTTCAACAGGCCCTGGTGACTTGAAGGCATCCAATTTGTCCAAGTAACTTTTAACTTGTTCTATCCCTATTTTAGCCTCTTCTGATCCTACCTCATTTTCATTGGTATTCACTATGTTAGACGTCCAATCACCACCAACCTTCTTGGTGAAAACCAAAACAAAGAAGTCATTAAGCACCTATGCCATTTCCACATTTTCTGTTATTATTCCCCCCCCTCCATTGAGTAATGGGCCTACCCTGTCCTTGGTCTTCCTCTTGCTTCTAATGTATTTGTAGAATGTTTTCTTGTTACCCATATGTCTCTAGCTAGTTTGATCTCGTTTTGTACTTTGGCCTTTCTAATTTTGTCCCTACATACTTGTGTTATTTGTTTATATTCATCCTTTCTAATTTGACCTAGTTTCCACTTTTTGTAGGACTCTTTTTTTATTTTTAGATCATTGAAGATCTCCTGGTTAAGCCAGTGTGGTCTCTTGCCATACTTCCTCTCTTTCCTACACAGTGGAATAGTTTCCTCTTGTGCCCTTAATAATGTTTCTTTGAAAAACTGCCAACTGTCTCTATTGTTTTTTTCCCCTAGACTTGTTTCCCGTGGGATCTTACCTACCACCTCCCTGAGTTTGCTAAAGTCTGCCTTCTTGAAATCCATTGTCTTAGTTTGCTGTTCTCCCTCCTACCATTCCTTAGAATCACGAACTCTATCATTTCATGATCACTTTCACACAAGCTGCCTTCTACTTCCAAATTCTCAACCAGTTCCTCCATAACTGTCAAAATCAAATCTAGAACAGTCTCTCCCCAAGTAGCTGTCTCCACCTTCTGAAATAAAAAGTTGTCTCCAATACATTCCAAGAACTTATTTGATAATCTGTGCCCTGCTGTGTTATTTTCCTAACAGATGTCTGGGCAGGTGAAGTCCCCCATCACCACCAAGTCCTGCGCTTTGGATGATTTTGTTCACTGTTTAAGCCTCATCCACCTCTTCTTTCTGGTTAGGTGGTCTGTAGTAGACCCCTACCATGACATCACCCTTGTTTTAATGTTGACATTTAAGTTCCTGTGGCACAGACTCCTATTTCCAGAACCATAGGTAGAGGTCAGTGAATTCCCTGATGGCCCCCACTTTTGAAGATTTCCAAAGAAATATCATCTGGACCCACTGCTTTGTCATTTGTCATTTGCTTAACAGCTTTCCACACTTCAGATATGTTCAGCAGAATTGAGAGGTGGTCTTGAATTGGAAGTTGTTCAAGATCATCAAGAGCTGATGCTGACATGGTGGTTGGGCAGTTAAGCACCTCTTTGAAGTGTTCAGCCCATGCTTTCTGAATTTGTCCACAATCAATCAACAGCAGTGACTCATCTGCATTCCAGATAGAAGTGGTACCATTAGAGTGAACACTGTACATGGTCTTCAGCTCATCAAAAAAACCTATTTGGAGTCTTTTGGTCTGCCACTGATTGAAGCTGCTCAGCTTTCATGTTTTCAACAGCTATCTTTTGTGGCAAAACTTGCCATCTTTTTAATAGATGAGTTTTTATTGTTTATCCATAACGGGTGAAGAGCATGCATGCATGGATGTCAGGAGTTGCTTTATCTCAGTGTCATTTTTGTCAAACCAGTCCTGAGGTTTCCTGTTTACGAAGCTGAGGACTTCTTTAGATACATCAAATGCTGTTTCCTTAAAAGATGACCAGGCAAAGTGAGTGTTCATTATGTCTGACTGAGAAAGTGTGTTTGGAACTTCTCATTTTTTAACAAGTCTTGTGCATGTGAGCTCAGATTTCATTATGTGCACACTGAGCTTGGGTACTGGAGAGTGATGACATCTGCGCTGTTTTAATTGGAGGAGCACTGTCATTTTACATCTCACAAGTCGATGATCAGACCACATGCATGCTCCCCACATTGTACAGGTGATTTTTACATTCTCATGGTCTTGTTGGTGTACAACGATAGAGTTAATTAAATGCCAATGACAAGAGTGGGGATGCATCCATGTTGTTTTGTGCTTCATTGTTTGTTGAAATATCATGTTTGTGATAACCAACTGGTTCTCCGTGCACTTTGTGATGAGTAGTGTGCTATTTGAGTTCTCTTCCCCACACCATGTTTACCAATCATTATACACAAGAACATAAAAATGGCCATACTGGGTCAGACCAGTGGTCCATCTAGCCCAGTATCCTTCCTTCTGATAGCGGCCAGTGCCAGATACTTCAGAGGGAATGAACAGAACAAGGCAATTATCGAGTGATCCATCCCATCATCCAGTCCCAGCTTCAGGAAGTTAGAGGTTATGGGGCACCTGAAGCATGGGACTGCACTCCTGACCATCTTGGCTAGTAGCAGATGGTGCCAACAGTGGCTATCAATTTATCTAATTCTTTTATTAAACCCAGTTATACTTTTGGCCTTCACACCATCCCCTGGCAACAAGTTCCACAGATTGACTGCGTGTTGGGTGAAGTAGTACTTCCTTTTGTTTGTTTTAAACCTGCTGCCTATTATTTTCATTGCGTGATCCCAGTTCTTCTGTTATGTGAAGGGGTAAATAATACTTCCCTATTCACTTTTTCCACACTAGTCATGATGTTATAGACCTCTATCATATCCTCCCTTAACTGTCTCTTTTCTAAGCTGAAAAATCCCAGTCTTTTTACTCTCTCCTCGTATGAAAGCTGTTCCAGACCCTTAATCATTTATGTTGCCCTTTTCTGTACCTTTTTCAAGTCCAATATATCTTTTTTGAGATGAAGAGACCAAAACTTTACACAGTATTCAAGATGTGGCTGTACCATGGATTTGTATAGTGGCAGTATGATATTTTCTGTCTTATTATCTATCCCTTTCCTAATGGTTCCTAACCCAGTTAGCTTTTTTCACTGTTGTTGCACACTAAGCTGATGTTTTCAGAGTACTATCCACGATTTTCTTTCTTGAGTGGTAACAGCTCATTTAGAACCCATTATTTTGTATACTTAGCTGGAATTACGTTTTCCCATGTGCATTACACTTTGCACTTATCAACACTGATTTTCATCTGCGATTTTCTTGCCCAGTCACCCAGGTTTGTGAGATCCCTTTGTAACTCTTTGCAGTTAGCTTTGGACTTAACTATCTTGAGTAATTTTGCATCATCTGACAACTTTGCCACCTCACTGTTTACCTCCTTTTCCAGATCATTTATGAATATGTTGAGATTCCCCAATTTACCATTTTCCATCATGAAAACTGATCATTTATTCCTTCCCTCTGTTTCCTGTCTTTTAACCCGCTACTGATTCATGAGAGGACCTTCCCTCTTATCCCATGACAGGTATGTTGTGAAGAGCCTTCGATGTGGGATCTTGTCAAAGGCTTTCTCAAAATCAAGATACGATATTCCAACTGGATCACCCTTGCCCACATGCTGGTTGACACCTTCAAAGAATTCTAACAGATTGGTGAGACATGATTTGCTTTTACAAAAGCCATGTTGACTTTTCCCCAACATATCATGTTCATCTATGTGTCTGATAATTCTGTTCTTCATTATAGTTTCAACTAATTTGCCTTGTACTGAAGTTGGGTTTACCAGCTTACAATTGCCAGAAGAGGCCCTGCCTAGACCCTTTTTTTTTTTTTTTTTTTCCCAAAGTGGTGTTAGATTGGCTATCCTCAGGTCATCTGGTAGAGGCGGATTTAAGTTATAGGTTACATATTAAGTGCTGTGGAATACAGGAGATCAGACTATATGATCTAATGTCCCTTCTGGCCATAACATGTATGAAATGTTGAGAAATACACCTCTACCTCAATATAACGCTGTCCTCGGGAGCCAAAAAAGCTTACCGCGTTATAGGTGAAACTGCGTTCTATCGAACTTGTTTTGATCCACTGGAGTGCGCAGCCCCGCCCCCCCGGAGCACTGCTTTACCGCGTTATATCAGAATTTGTGTTATATTGGGTCGTGTTATATCGGGGTAGAGGTGTACTACTATCCCCATTGTACAGACAGAGAACTCAAATACAGAGAGACTAAATGAGTTGCCCAAGGTCACACATGCAGTCTGTGACAGAGCAGGGGATTGAATCTTGGTCTCCTGCATCCCAGGTTTGTACCCAAACTGGACAATTCGCCCCAGGCACTAGCAGTGCCCATTTCTGTTTCCATGTACAGGATGGCTGCTTCACAGGGTGGAGAAAAGCTTATGGGGTTTTGGGGGTTTTTTAATAAAAAATTTTGATTTTTAAAATTTATATTAAATACTTTTCTTTTTTTAAAATACGTATTTAAAATTAAATCTGAAATTATTACAACCTATGTTGTAAGGTCTAAATTTAAGGTAATCTATTACAATAATTAAAATGAAATAAAAATCATCATCAAGTAGTACATGTTTGCTGCTGAAGTTTTAAAGAAAGTCAAACCACTGAACTGGTGGAAGTCACTGGCTAAGCACCTAGAGCACCAGAATTTGCTGAAGTGCCAAATCAGCTTTTAACAGCAGTATCCTCTTCTGTAGGTGCAAAGAGAATATTTTCTCCGTTTCAGTTTATTCAACTAGTTCAGTTTAATGAATAGTTCATTCAAAGTTGAGAAACCTATAGGGAGCTGAAAAAGCAGGAAAGCTTGTTTTCCGCTTCCAATCTATAAATAAAAATAAGGTGAGGATGAAAACTGCTGGTTCCAAAATCTTGAAGGACCTGGCGACTAGAAATCTTGTTGTTGTGGAATGTTGTTGCTGGTGCAGTGTTGTTATTGCTGTTCTTGAAGCTCCGACGTCAGCTGCACTAGCAGACAGTGCAGTATGTTCAATCAGCAGACCTCAATGTTACTCATAAGTTCGACCACAGGCTCGGTTCAGTGGCGAAGGTGCTCGGCCAGGTTTATTGTCGACAAAGCACAGTACTAGCGCCCCACAGGAGATACAGGTACACTAACTAAGAATTACTGTGCTGGGATGGGCTCCATCTATCGAATACTGGGAAGAGCATCTTGGGACATTGTCTGGCTAATTTAATAAGGAGAGCTTTAAACTAGGTCCTATGGGGGATGGTGACAAAAACCCGGCCAATGCACATCCAGGCTTAAGTAATGTCGGGGAAAAACACAGTTCTCACTCTTTGGTTGGGTGTAGCGAAGTCAATACTTTATTCTCAAGCAACTGCATAGAGGGAGAGAATGCACTAGGACACAGGGTTTCCCCCTCCTAGGCAGGTCTCTCTACAGGTAAACAATTGCAGCAAGCATTTATACCTTTTGTTACAGACAAAGAACGGTTACTTACCTTCTGTAACTGTTGTTCTTTGAGATGTGTTGTTCACGTCCATTACACATTAGGTGTACACGCGCCGCGTGCACGGACGTCGGAAACTTTTTCCCTTAGCGGCTCCCGTCGGGCCGGCGGGGCCCCCTCCTTCCCGCCAGAGCGGCGCCCCACTCCAGGGTATATATATCCCTGCCGACCCGACCCCTACAGTTCCTTCTTGCCGGAGACTCCGACAGAGGGGAAGTGTAATGGACGTGAACAACACATCTCGAAGAACAACAGTTACAGAAGGTAAGTAACCGTTCTTTCTTCTTCGAGTGATTGTTCACGTCCATTACACATTAGGTGATTCCCAAGCTTACCATTGGAGGTGGGTAGGAGTCAAGGTACAACTGACTGTAGCACAGCCCGACCGACCATCGCGTCCTCTCTGGTCTGATGATGGATCGCGTAGTGGGCTGTGAACGTATGTACGGACGACCAGGTGGCTGCCTTACAGATCTCCTGGATAGGGACCTGCGCCAAGAAGGCCATTGAGGACGCTTGGGCTCTAGTCGAGTGGGCCCGGATCTCCGGGGCCGGAACATTGGCGAGCTCATAACAAGTGCGTATACAATGCACAATCCATGCCGACAAGCGCTGTGTCGAGATAGGCAAGCCTTTCATACGTTCCGCAATAGCAATGAACAGCTGGGGTGTTCTGCGGAACGGCCTGGTCCGTTCCAGGTAAAATGCCAACGCCCTTCGGACATCCAGGGTATGTAGGCTGCGGTGGTGAGGGTCCGTATGGGGTTTAGGAAAAAACACCGGTAGGCAAATGTCCTGCCCCATGTGAAACTGTGATACCACCTTTGGGAGGAATTTGGGGTGCGGCCTCAGTTGCACCTTATCCTTATTGAACACTGTATAGGGTGGTTCCGAACAGAGGGCTCTCAATTCCGATACCCTTCTGGCCGATGTGATGGCCACGAGAAACGCCACCTTCCACGAGAGGTGCGTGAGGGAGCAAGTGGCTAGAGGCTCAAAGGGGGGACTCATGAGTCTTGTTAGGACTAGGTTCAGACTCCACGCCGGGACAGGCGGGCGCGAGTAGGGAAACACCCTTTCCAGCCCCTTGAGGAATCGGGCCACTGTGGGGTTGGAGAACACTGACACTCCCAACTCTCCCGGATGGAAGGCCGAGATAGCGGCTAAGTGAACTCTAATTGAGGCGGGCGCAAGCCCTTGATTCTTGAGGTGCAGTAGGTAGTCCAGGATCGACGGAACTGAGGCTTGTAAAGGCTGTATGCGTTGAGGCTCACACCAGTGGGAGAACCTTTTCCATTTTGCCAGGTAGGTCGCTCTTGTAGAGGGCTTCCTACTATTAAGGAGGATTTGCTGGACTTGGTGAGAGCACCTGTGTTCTGCATCATTCAGCCAGAGAGATACCATGCCGTGAGATGTAGCGAAGACAGGTTCGGGTGGAGTAGGCGACCTTTGTCTTGCGTGACTAGGTCGCGATGGAGGGGGAGGGTGATTGGATCGGCTATGGACAGTTCCAGCAGGGACGTGAACCAATGCTGGCGTGGCCAGGCCGGGGCGATAAGTATGATCGTCGCCCTGTCCCTGCGGGTCTTGAGGAGAACCTTGTGTATGAGTGGGAACGGAGGGAAGGCATATCTCAGGCTCCCTCCCCATGGGATCATGAAAGCATCTGCTAATGATCCCCGGCTGAGGTTCTGGAACAAGCAGAACTGAGGGCATTGGCTGTTGTCCCTGGTGGCGAATAGATCCACCCGGGGAAAGCCCCACCTCCGGAAGATCGAATGCAGGACGTCTCGCCTCAACGTCCATTCGTGCATTCGGTAGGATCGGCTGAGGCGGTCTGCTAAGCCGTTTTGAATCCCCGGAAGATACGTCGCGATGAGGTGTATCGCATGGGCTATACAGAAGTTCCATAATTGGAGTGCCTCGTGACAGAGGGGAGAAGACCGTGACCCGCCCTGCTTGTTTATATAGAACATGGCGGTAGTGTTGTCCGTCAGGACTGCCACGCTGTGACCTTTTAAGGTGGCGCGGAAGGTCTGACAGGCGAGGCGAACCGCTCTTAGCTCCTTCAGATTGATGTGAAGCAGCTTGTCTTCTCTGGACCACAGCCCTTGGGTCCGCAGTTCCCCCAGGTGCGCCCCCCAACCCAGGTCCGATGCATCTGTTACCAACGTCAGAGTGGGCTGTGGGGCAGCGAAGGGGATCCCTTCGCATACCTGTTGGCGATCGAGCCACCAGCGTAGCGAGCCAAGCACCTGGTTTGGGATCGTGACTACTTGATCCAATGGGTCTCTGTTGGGGCGATGCGTGTGGGCGAACCACAACTGTAAAGGCCGGAGCCTCAGTCGGGCATGTCTGACCACGTGTGTGCAAGCTGCCATATGCCCCAGAAGCTGCATGCAACACCTTGCCGTTGTCGTGGGGAACTTTTGGACCGAGCTTACGGCTCTGTGAATTGACATGAACCGTGCCTCTGGTAGGCTCGCTTGTGCGGTTACCAAGTCCAGGGTGGCACCTATGAAGTCCAGCCTCTGTGTGGGGACTAACGTGGACTTGGGCACATTGACCCGGAGGCCGAGCTTGTCGAACGTCTGCAAGGCCAGCGTCACGTGAGATCGGACCTCGGCCTCCGACCTGCCCGCGAGTAGCCAATCGTCCAGGTACGGAAACACACGCATCCTTCTCTTTCGAAGGAAGGCTGCTACCACGGACATGCATTTCGTGAACACTCGTGGTGCTGACGCCAGGCCGAAGGGCAGGACCGTAAATTGGAAATGGCGCTGGTCGACAACGAAGCGCAGGAATCGCCTGTGGGCCGGATTGATTGCGATGTGAAAATAGGCATCTTTCATATCGAGGGCAGCATACCAATCCCCCGGATCCAGGGATGGGATAATAGTTCCCAGGGAGACCATACGGAAGCGAGCTTTGATCAGAAACTTGTTTAGATCGCGCAGGTCCAAAATAGGACGGAGGCCTCCTTTTGCCTTGGGGATCAGGAAGTATCTGGAGTAGAATCCTTTTCCCCTCAGGTCTGCTGGGACCTCTTCTACTGCTCCAGCAGCGAGAAGGGTCTGAACCTCCTGCGTGAGAAGTTGCTCATGAGAAGGGTCCCTGAAGAGGGACGGGGAAGGGGGATGGCAGGGAGGGGGCGAGGAAAACTGGAGGGTATAGCCCGCCTTCACTGTGCGCAGGACCCATTGGTCCGATGTTATGCGCGACCATGCCCGGTAGAAATGGGACAGGCGGTCTTTGAAAAACAGAGGAGGATCCGGTATGGAATATGGTACGCTGTCCTCGGGCGTAGCTTCAAAAGCCTGGTTTATTCCCTGGCTGTGGCTTGCCCTGGCCGTGACTCTGGCCCTGGTTAGGCGTATTGTTACGTCTCCGCCTGTTATCCCTGCCTCGACGGCGGTACGGCTCATGTCGGGGGCGAGGGTGGTATTGCCTTTGCGGCGGCTGGGGTTTAAAGGGCTTACGCTGCGATACCGGAGTGTGCATACCCAATGACTTAAGGGTCGCTCGTGAGTCCTTAAGGCTATGTAGCCTGGAGTCCGTCTGGTCGGAAAACAAGCCCGAACCTTCCAACGGGAGGTCCTGCAGCATGGTCTGCACCTCTGGCGGGAGACCTGAAGCCTGCAACCACGCCGAACGCCTCATCACGACTCCCGACGCAATTGTTCTAGCCGCAGCGTCGGCTGAGTCTAGTGCGGCCTGTAATGGGGTCTTGGCCACTGCCATTCCTTCATCCACCAGGGCCGTGAACTCCTGATGCGCGTCAGGTGGGAGGGAGTCCTTAAACTTGGCAACTGATGCCCAAGAGTTAAAATTGTGCCTGTTTAGAATCGCCTGCTGATTGGTGATCCTCAGTTGAAGGCCCCCCGATGAATAGACTTTCCTCCCGAATAAGTCCAATCTCTTAGCTTCCTTGCCCTTGGGGGCAGGAGCTTGCTGGCCATGCCGCTCCTTTTCGTTGACCGCCGAGACCACCAGCGAACAGGGGGACGGATGTAGAAAGAGGAAGTCAAACCCTCTAGATGGGGCGAAGTATTTCCTCTCCACGCCTTTTGCAGTTGGCGTACTGGAGGCCGGTGTTTGCCACACCGTCTTATAGTTGGACTGTACTGTCCGTATAATCGGGAGAGTGACTCTGGAGGGGCCCTCTGGGCTCAGGATATCGACCATGGGGTCGTCCTGCTCTACAGTCTCCTCCGCTTGCAAGCCCAGATTGAGGGCTACCCGGCGAAGCAGGTCTTGGTGTGCCCGATGGTCAATCGGGGGAGGGCCGGACACCAGTGTGCCCGCTACCGCCTCGTCTGGCGAGGAGGAAGAGGTCGGGGCCTTCTGCCCATCCTCATTGTCCTGCAATCCGGCATCAGCCAATTGTTCCTCTGCGGCCTGACCCGCAGCGTGGGATTGGGACGGCACCGTACTCGGTGCCGAGTCCACTCCTTCCCGCTCCGGTGGTCTAGAGACCGTTGCCTCCCTATACTATGGCGGACGGTGCCGCGGGGAGCGGGATCAGTACCCGGATGGCCCGGATCTCAAGGCCCTCGATGGGGGCCCTTGCTGGTGGTAGGCCCAGGGTGTCCAGAATGGCCATTGGCTCGGTTGGCCCCATTGGGACTGACCGTAATCCCTGCTGGCCTGTGACCTATGGGCATACCCGCCGTACCGGTCTGAGTCAGTCCCCGAGACCACGGACGGTGACCTGGAAGGCCACGGTGGAGCCGTAGGATGGTGCCGGTCCGGTTTTGGGGAGTAGCGCCTCCGCGACCAGGACCTGGAATAGCGCCTCGCCGACCTGGACCGGTACCGGTGATCACGGGACCGGGAACGGCTACAGCTGGTCGGCCTTGGGTAACGAACCGCCGACGCTTCGCGGTGCCGACTCGTGCTCGGTTGCTGAGTCGGTGCCGACCGCTTGCTGAAGCCCGACTGCTGCGGTGCTTCCTGCGCCGAGGGCAACCGGGAGTCCACCGAGGCAGAGCTCGACTGGGACCGGTTCCTGGAGCGGTGCCGAGACGGCGACCGTGATGGGCGCACCATCACCGGCTTGCCTCTGCGCGGCAGCATCGGCGGGGCGCCCTCAGCGCGTGCCGGGGCCTCAACGGACAAAGCAATGAGGTCCTTAGCTGCCTCAAACGTGTCCGGAGTGGAGGGCTGTTCCACGAGCTCCTCCAGCCCTTCATCCTCGCTTGACGCGCCCATCCCGGGGCTCGACGGGCCTTTCGGCGCCGGAGCCACTACCGGGGTCCGTGTTGGGGCCGTATCGGCCTTAGGGGCACTCAAGGTCTTTACCGGTGCCGCCCTCTTGTGCGGGGAGCGTCCTCGGGCCTTAGGTTGGCCCTTCGCTTTCGCCGGTGAAGACGATCGGCGTCGTGTATTTCCCCGCTGGGTCGGTGCTGCGGGCTTCGGGTGACCCGCCGGCGCCGGTTCCCGCACCGATGCCGGGGCGCTCCGCACGGAGGCAGACGGTGCCGTCGAAGTGGAGGGCTGTAACGCCGTCTCCATGAGCAGCTGCTTAAGGCGAAAGTCCCTCTCTTTTTTAGTTCTGGGCTTAAAGGCCTTGCAGATCTTGCAGCGCTCTTTCTGGTGAGCCTCCCCCAGGCAACGGAGACACGAAGCGTGGGGGTCGCTCAATGGCATAGGCCTGCGGCACGTGGCACAAGCCTTGAAGCCTTGGGCGTGTGGCATACCCCGCCGCCCAGGGCCGGTGCCGGGGCTGAACAAACAACCCCGGCAGGAACTTTAAGTACCCTAATGAGCTGTTAACTACTGGCTCAACACTACTACAAACTAACTGATAACTGCTAGATAACACTAATGACTATTGCTAAGGGACACTCTCAGACGAGAGACAGAGTTGTTCCAACGCTGCCACGGACGGTAAGAAGGAACTGGAGGGGTCGGGTCGGCAGGGATATATATATACCCTGGAGCGGGGCGTCGCTCTGGCGGGAAGGAGGGGGCCCCGCCGGCCCGACGGGAGCCGCTAAGGGAAAAAGTTTCCGACGTCCGTGCACGCGGCGCGCGTACACCTAATGTGTAATGGACGTGAACAATCACTCGAAGAAGAATAATGAGCAACAGCTGCATTTTGTTTATACATAGGTCATCCTGATAACTTATTTTTCCTCACTCATTTAGACTCTAGTCTACATTCCACCTTATCTACACAAGGTCGCAACAACTTCTCACACAGTTCTTTCCCATTCGCCTCACACAATCCTCGCTTCTACAAATCTCGCATTATTAGGCTAACAGCTAGCCTGACTCTTACTCACAGAAGGACTGTTTGCACTGACATCCCCTTCAAGTCCCTGTCAGGCCTTGCTCTGCTTCCACAGGAATGACAACAAGGGGAAGGGACTATTTCTGGAGAAGAGACTAGAAATCACAACTGCATTAAAAAGGCAAGAGGAAAAGCAAGAAGGCAGTCTGCGAAATATCTTTGATGGCTGTATACAAATGCAAGGAGAATGGGGAACAAGCAGGATGAACTGGAAGTCATGGTATATTAAGAAAATTATGATCTAACTGGCATTATAGAGACTTGGTGGGACAACTCTCATGAATGGAGTACCAGTATTGACGGATATAGTTGCGCTTTACATCAAGAATGTATACATTTGCTCCGAGTTCCAAGAGTAAGTGAGCGACAGACCTACTGAGAGTCTCTAGGTGAGGATAAAAAGGGAAAAGAACAGTAGTGATATTATGGTGGTGGTCTATTATAGACCATCAAATCAGGAAAAGGAAGTAGATAGTCATTCTACAAGCTGGTAACCAGATTAGCTAACACACATGAACTTTTATTAATGGGGGATTTTAACTTCCTTGAGATCTGTTGGAAGACTATTATAGGAAAACATAGTATGTCCTGCAAATTTTTAGCAAGTGTAGGGGACAACTTTCTGATTCAGAAAGTTGAGGAAACAATTAAGGGTTCATCCACAGACAATAAAGGGGAAGGGATGCAGATCGGGGTAAGTGTAAAAAAAAAAAAACAAAAAAAAACCCAACCAAACAACAACAACAAAAAAACACGCCAGAGATCTACTGACCAATTTGAATTAATTCAGATCAGTGGGGAGGGACACTGTTCAACATATTTATGAACAATCTGGAAAAAGGGATAAACAGTGAAGTGGCAAAATTTGCAGATACAAAACTACTCAAGATAGTTAAGTCCAAAGCAGACTGCAAAGAGTTAAAAAGGGATCTCACAAAATTGGGTGACTGGGCAACAAAATGGCAGATGACATTCAATGTTGATAAATGCAAAGTAATGCACATTGGAAAACATAATCCCAACTATACAAATAAAATGATGTAAAATTAGCTGTTACCACTCCAGAAAGAGATCTTGGAGTCATTGTGGATAGTTCTTTGAAAACATCCACTCAATGCTCAGTGGCAGTCAGAAAAGCTAACAATGTTGGGAATTATTAGGAAAGAGATAGATAAGACAGAAAATATCATATTGCTTCTATATAAAGCCACGATATGCCCAATCTTGAATACTGCGTGCAGATGTTATCTTTGAAAATTCATGGCGATCGGGGGAGGTCCCGGGTGACCGGAAAAAGGATAACATAGTGCCCATCTTTAAAAAAAGGGAAGAAGGAGGATCCTGGGAACTACAGGCCAGTCAGCCTCACCACAGTCCCTGGAAAAATCATGAAGCAGGTCCTCAAGGAATCAATTCTGAAGCACTCAGAGGAGAGGAAAGTGATCAGGAACAGTAAGCATGGATTCACCAAGGGCAAGTCATGCCTGACTAACCTAATTGCCTTCTATGAGGAGATAACTGGCTCTGTGGATGAGGGGAAAGCAGTGGATGTGTTATTCCTTGACTTTAGCAAAGCTTTTGATATGGTCTCCCACATATTCTTGCCAGCAAGTTAAAGAAGTATGGGCTGGATGAATGGACTAGAAGATGGATAGAAAGCTGGCTAGATCACCAGGCTCAACGGGTAGTGATCAATGGCTCCATGTCTAGTTGGCAGCCCGTTTCAAGCGGAGTGCCTCAAGGGTCGGTCCTGGGGCTGGTTTTGTTCAATATCTTCATTAATGATCTGGAGGATGGCGTGGACTGCACTCTCAGCAAGTTTGCAGATGACACTAAACTGGGAGGAGTGGTAGATACGCTGGAGGGTAGGGATAGGATACAGAGGGACCTAGACAAATTAGAGGATTGAGCCAAAAGAAACCTGATGAGGTTCAACAAGGACAAGTGCAGAGTCCTGCACTTAGGACAGAAGAATCCCATGCACTGTTACAGACTAGGGACCGAATGGCTAGGAAGCAGTTCTGCAGAAAAGGACTTAGGGGTTACAGTGGACGAGAAGCTCGAGTCAACAGTGTGCCCTTGTTGCCAAGAAGGCTATCGGCATTTTGGGCTGTATAAGTAGGGGCATTGCTAGCAGATTGAGGGACGTGATTGTTCCCCTCTATTCGACATTGGTGAGGCATCACCTGGAGTACTGTGTCCAGTTTTGAGCCCCAAACTACAAGACGGATGTGGAAAAATTGGAAAGAGTCCAGTGGAGGGCAACAAAAATGATTAGGGGGCTGGAGCACATGACTTATGAAGAGAGGCTGAGGGAACTGGGATTGTTTAGTCTGCAGAAGAGAAGAGTGAGGGGGGATTTGATAGCTGTTTTCAACTACCTGAAAGGGGGTTCCAAAGAGGATGGATCTAGACTGTTCTCAGTGGTATCTGATGACAGAACAAGGAGTAATTGTCTCAAGTTGCAGCGGGGGAGGTTTCAGTTGGATATTAGAAAAAACTTTTTCACTAGGAGGGTGGCGAAGCACTGGAATGGGTTACCTAGGGAGGTGGTGGAATCTCTTTCCTTATTGGTTTTTAAGGTCAGGCTTGACAAAACCCTGGCTGGGATGATTTAGTTGGGAATTGGTCCTGCTTTGAGCAGGGGGTTGGACTAGATGACCTCCTGAGGTCCCTTCCAACCCTGATATTCTATGATTCTATGATGTGGTTGCCCCATCTCTAAAAAGATATATTGGAACTGGAAAAGGTACAGAAAAGGGCAACAAAAATGATTAGGGGTATGGATTAGCTTCCGTATGAGGACAGATTAAGAAGACTGGGACCTTTCATCTTGGAAAAAGAGAAGACTGAGCGGGAATATGATAGAGGTCTATAAAATAATGACTGGTGTGGAGAAAGTAAATAAGGAAGTGTTATTTTCTCTCTCATAACACAAGAACTAGGGGTCACCAAATAAAATTAACAGGCAGCAGGTTTAAAAGAAACAAAAGGAAGTATTTCTTCACACAATGCACAGTCATCCTGTTACTTTGCACTTGTCAACATTGAATTTCATCTGTTATTTTCTTGCCCAGTCACCCAGTTTCAAGAGATCCTTTTGTAGCTCTTCGCAGTCTGCCTGGGACTTAACTATCTTGAGTAGTTTTGTATCTTCTGCAAATTTTGCCACCTCACTGTTTACCCCTTTTTCCAGACCATTTATGAATATGCTGAATAGGACGGGTCCCAGTACAGACTCCTGGGGGGACACCACTATTTACCTCTCCCCATTCTGAAAACTGACCATTTATTCCTACCCTCTGTTTCCGATCTTTTAACCAGTTACCAATCCATGAGAGCACCTTCCCTCTGATCCCATGACAGCTTACTTTGCTTCAGAGCCTTTGGTGAGGGTCCTTGTCAAAGGCTTTCTGAAAATCTAAGTACACTATATTCACTGAATATACACAGTTTCTCCTATCCATCCCATGCTGAAGGCAATGAGAATGCTGGAGCAGAGGAGATTGGTCCCGAGGCTAACAGGGAAAGCCTGCATATGAAAGACTGTAACCAACCTGTCATAAACATAAAGCTACAGGTAGCATAAAATCCCTCCTTTACCTGTAAGGGGTTAAGAAAGGACAGTTACCTGTTCCGTAACTGGCGTTCCCTCGAGATGTGTTGCTCCTGTGTATTCCACAGTAGGTGTGCGTGCTCGCCATGTGCACCGGTGCCGGAAATTTTCCCCTTAGCAGTACCCATAGTGGGGGAGCCCCGCTGCGACCCCTGGAGTGGTGCCTCTATATCGCGCTATAAAGGGCGCTGCATTCTCCCCCCACCCTCGGTTCCTTCTTGCCAGACAACTCCGACAGAGGGGAAGGAGGGCGGGATGTGGAATACACCTGAGCAACACATCTCGAAGAACGCCAGTAACTGTCCTTTCTTCTTCGAGTGATTGCTCACGTGTATTCCAGAATAAGTGACTCCAAGCTACATCTGATGGAGGTGGGTAGGAGTTTAAAGGTTATCGGGGTAGAGTATCGCCCTTCCAAACCCAGCGTCATGCCGTGTTTGGGAGACGATCGCATAGTGCGATGAAAAGGTGTGGACAGAGGACCACGTAGCAGCCCTGCAGATGTCCTGAATAGGTACATGAGCCACATAGGCCGCCGACTAGGCCTGAGCTTGCGTCGAATGAGTCTTCACTATAGGAGGCGGGGAGACCCCTGCTAGGTCGTAACACGTGCGTATACATGAGGTGACCCAGCGGGAGATTGGCTAGGTGGAAACCGGTTGCCCCCTCACGCACTCAGCTGATGCAATGAACAGTTGCAATTATCGCTATGGGAATGTTATTGCTTGTGTTGTTGTTAGCTAGTGTAGGAGTATGTTATTGTTGTTGTAAAGGACGTAATAATAGTAATACCTTTCATGTCCATGCTCATCATGCGTTGTCATTACAATCCAATCAAAACCCGTAAGGTTGAAGCATCTGAAGTAGAATCTGAATTCCAAGACTTAATGCAAATAGAGATTTGAAAAATGTTTGTTGTACTAGTAGTACAAAAGGGGGGGTTGTGGAAGCAGAGAAAGAACTGACAGGAAGGGGATGCAATGCATGACAGTTCGTTAGCAAGAGTTAGGCTAACTGTAACCCTAATAACGCGAGATTTGTAGAAGCGAGGAATGTGTGAGGTGAGTGGGAAAGAACTGTGTGAGAAGTTGTTGTGACCTTGTGTAGATAATAAGGAATGTAGACTAAGAGTCTACATTAGTGAGCAAAACAAGATATCAGAATGACCTATGTATAAACAAAATGCAGCTGTTGCTCATTATTGTCTGTAACAAAAGGTATAAATGCTTGCTGTAATTGTTTATCTGTTGAGAGACCTGCTTAGCTCTCTCCCTCTATGCAACTGATAGAGAGATAATAAAGTATCTGATTTGCTGTACCCAAACAAAAAGTGAGAACTCTGTTATTCTCCGACAAGAGGGGATTTCCTGAAAGGCCTGGTTCGGTCTAGGTAGAAGGCCAGCACTCTACACACATCTAGCATGTGCATGCGTCGTTCCTCATTGGAGGAATGGGGCTTAGGACAGAGGACTGGGAGGAAAATGTCCTGATCCATGTGAAAAGCCAAGACTACCTTCGGTAGAAAAGCCGGGTGCGGGCGGAGCGGGACCGTATCCCTATGGAAGACTGTATATGGGGGTTCAGAGATCAGGGCCCTAAGCTCCAAGGCCTGACAGGCTGAGGTGATAGCCACCAGGAACGCCACTTTCCAGGACAAGTGGGACCAGGAACACGTGGCCAAGGGCTTAAAAGGGGGGACCCGTGAGGTGGGAGAGCACTAGGTTCAGGTCCCAGAGCAGGACCAGGGGTCTTGCGTAAGGGAATGCCCGATCCAGCCCTTTTAAAAACCGGGATGTCATGTGGTGGGAAAACACCGAGTGACCATGCACCGGAGGGGTGGAAAGCTGAAAAGGCCGCAAGGTGTACCCTGACCGAGGAGGACGCCAGCCCACATGGAGAACTGTTACCATTTGGCCAGGTAGGTTTGTCATGTGGATGGTTTCCTGCTCTCAAGCAGAACCTGTCTAACATCCTCAGAACACCTCCCCTCCTCCTCGCTTAACCATGGAGCAGCGACGCTGTCAAGTGAAGCGCGGCCAGGTTGGGGTGGAGGAGACATCCTCCCTTCTGGGAGAGGAGGTCCGGTCAAAGAGGGAGCCTGCGTAGGGGGGGCCACTAAAAGTTGTAGGAGTGTCCCATACCAATGTTTACGGGCCCAATCCAGGGCTATCAGGATAATTCGCGCCCTGTCTGCCTTTACCTTCTGTAGGACCTTGCCTATCAGGAGGAAGGGCGGGAAGGCGTAGAACAGGCAGCACAACCATGGAATTAGGAACGCATCCGATATTGCCCCTTCGCCCTCTCCCGCCCTGGAGCAGAACTGTGGGCAGAGGCAATTCTGGACGGTGGCAAAAAGATCTACCTGGGGAGTGCCCCACTCTAGGAAGAGCTGCCTGGCCACCTCCCTGTGTACAGACCACTCATGTTGTTGGGAGAAAAACCTGCTTAGGTAATCCGCGAGCATGTTGTGCTTGCCGGGCAGGTGAAAAGCCCTCAAAAGGATGTTGTGGGCTATACAGAACTCCCACGGGTGCTGGGCTTCCTGGCACAAGGCCATGGAACGCATGCCCCCTTGCCTGTTGATATAATACATCGCAGTTGTATTGTCCGTAAGGACTCTGTCCACCTTTCCCCCTAGGTGCCGGCTGAAAGCCATGCACGCAAGGCGCACCGCCCTGAGCTCCCTGACATTTATGTGCATGGACACTTCCAAGGGCGACCATCTGCCCTGGGTTTTGACGCTCCCCACATGGGCTCCCCATCCCAGGTCCGACGCGTCTGACACCAGATCTAGTGAGGGAGGGGGCTCCCGGAAGGGGATACCCTGGAGCATGTTGATCGGGGGGGACCACCATTGATGGTCAGCCACTACATTGGGTGGCAACGTGACGACCTTGTCCAGGCCGTCCCTGGCCTGGGAATACTGGGAAGCCAGCCAGAGTTGGAGAGGCCTCATCCTGAGCCTGGCATGTCGCACCATTGAGGTGCATGCTGCCATATGGCCTAGGATTTGAAAGTACACCCGTGCCGTCGTCACAGGGAAGGCCGTGATGGAGGCAATGAGACCTTTGAGTGTCTTGAACCTGTCCCGGGGGAGGGAGGCCGTGGCCACGCTGAACCGGGACTAACGTGGACTTATCCTCGTTTACCACTAGGCCTAGACTCATGCAGGTATCTAGCAGGAATTTCATCTGCGCCTGCACCTGGGACCGAGACTTGCCCTTGAGCAGCCAGTCATCCAGGTAGGCGAAGATCTGCAGCCCGTTCCTCCTGAGGTGGGCTGTCACTACCGCCATGCATTTTGTAAAAACCCTGGGGGACGTGGAAAGGCCAAAGGGAAGGACGGTAAACTGGTAGTGGTCTCTCCCTACCAGGAAGCGGAGGAAGTGCCTGTGACCCTCGAAAATATGGATATGGAAGTATGCATCCTGGAGGTCCAGGGCTGCGAACCAATCTCCCAGGTCCAGGGACTGAACAATAGAGGCCAGGGACACCATACGGAATTTGCAGCAGACCAGAAACTGGTTGAGATTCCGCAGGTCAAGGATGGGCCTGAGCCCGCCTTTTGCCTTCAGGATCAGGAAATACCGTGAGTAAAACCCTTTGCCCTGGAATTCCTGAGGTACCCTCTCCATCGCGCCCAGGGTGAGGAGGTGCGTCACCTCCTGATCTAAAAAGAGGACGTGCTCCGGGTCTCTGGGGACATCCTGGGATGGAGGACGGTGGGGTGGGGGTGAATTGAACTGCAGCCTCTACCCCTTGGAGATGGTACCGAGGACCCACTGGTCCGACGTTATACGGAACCATTGCACTCTGAAGGCAGATAAACAGTTGCCAAAACCCAACTTTATTAACTGGGGGGCTTCCCTGGCAACAGGCCCGGTGGCCCCCTGCAAAGAGTCAAAAACGCCTTTTCCCCTGCCTCTTGCCCTTCAAGGGGCCGAGGCGTGGGGCCGAATGGGACTGGCGCTGTGACCTGTGCCTCTGGTCCCTAGGCCTCTTAGGCGGGGGTTCGTATCTGCGCCTTACGGGGGGTGCCACGGGCTGCGACCTGGGTTTGTCCTTGGCTGGCGGGACATACAGGCTGAAAGTCTGCAGGGTAGTGCGGGAGTCTTTCATCCCGTGCAGACGAGTGTCCGTTTGGTCCGCAAACAAGGCCTTGCCATCGAAGGGCAGGTCCTGCATGAGGGACTGGTATTCCACGGACAGCCCCGACAGCGAGAGCCATGATACCCGTCGCATGAAGATAGCAGAGGCCATTGAACGAGCCGCTGTGTCGGCTGTATCCGACGCTGCCTGGAGTGCCGCTTTCACCGCTGCCGCACCCTCGTCGACTAGAGCCCTGAATTCCTTCCTGCCCTTTTCCTGGAGGGAAAGCTCGAATTTTGGCAGAGACCCCCACAAGTTAAAATCATACCTGCTCAGAAGTGCTTGATGGTTTGCCACCCTGAGCTGGAAACTCGCAGAAGAATAAACTTTTTTTCCAAAAATGTCTAGTCTCCTGGCATCTTTATCCTTGGGGGTGCGTGCGGGCTGGCAGTGTCTTTCACGGTGGTTGACGGACTCCACGACCAGCGAGTTCGGGGTAAGATGAGTGTACAAGTACTCTGCCCCTTTGTTGGCACGAAGTACTTCCGCTCTGCCTTCTTAGAAATGGGTGGCAGAGAGGCAGGGGTTTGCCAGATCCCAACAGAAATATTGGCTACCCCTTGGTGAAGCAGTAGGGCTACACAGCCCGGTGCCGAGGAGGACAGGACATTAAACAAAGTGTCCGACAGCTCCTCCATCTCCTCAGCCTGGAGCTGGAGATTGGCGGCTACGAGTCGGAGAAGTTCTTGATGAGCCTTAAAATCCTCCTGAGAAGGAGGGGGCGGCGCCGCTATGGACTTGTCCGGTGCCAGCAAGACGACCGGTACCACCCCTAGGGCATCGGGCGGTACCGTCGGGTCGCACTCCGCGTCTGGGTCTGGGCGCGGTGCCAGTGGTTCGGTACCTGAGGACTGCTCTCGGTGCTGAGACAGGGACGCTGAGTGGACCTAGGATGCCCCAGCCACGGAATGGGGCCTTGCCGGTGCGGGCGCTTGGGGCCACGGTGCCCACTGGCACCACTGTCCTTGCCAGGGCGGCCCTTGCCACTGAGCTGTTTGAGGTCCTATCAGAGCTACTTGCTCTTGAGGGACGATGCGGCCTGGGGAAGGACGGTTGGGAGCCGAGGCCGAAGTTACCGAGGAGCGCACGATGCCGTAAGTGCGGCTGGACCAGTCCCGGCCATGTTGGCTCTGACCCCGGGCTTTGGACCTTGACGACGATGAGATTTACACATCGGAGTTGCTATCTCCGGAGTCCCTTCGGCGACCGAGGCTACGACGCCTCAGCGCCAGTCGGGATGTACTCCGAGTATGGCGTGCGCCGTGGTATGAGCGGCGGTGCCGATGGCATCGAGATCTGCTATCACTCCTGCTGGAAGAGGAGTGTCGACGCTTTCTGTCCTGGCACCTGCGACCCCTCTGGGCAGAGGAAGACTCTAGAGACTCACTCTCAGGCGACCCAGTCAACGGAGTGGAGATCTGACTTGGGCTACGGAAAGGCCCCGCGGATCGAGCAGGGACCTCAACCTCCGATCTGGCAGGGGAGGGCTGGTGAGTGCCCAGTGATGGTTTCCCTCAGGACTGGGGGCCTGACTCAGGCGGCATGCTCGGCACCGGCAGGACGAGGATGTCACGCGCTGCCTGAGCTGCCTCTGGCGTCGATGGTATCCTCACTGCAAGAGAGGACGGGGCCGGACTACTCCGCTCAACGCGAGTCAGAGGTCTGGATCCCGAGGGGGATCGTGGGCTGCCCAACTCGGGTCCGGCCTCACCCCTGTCCTTATCTCGGCGTTGCTGGGTCTTGCCTTATTTCTTGGCGGGGGAGCAGTGCCGACTGGTGGATGGGGCCTCGCTCCGCACCGAGGACGCGGTGCCCGGCGCCGGGTTGGGTTGGCGCGCCGGTGCCGGGGCCAATGCCGACTCCATCAGCAGGGCCCAGAGTCGGATATCTCGTTCGCGCTTAGTCCGGGGCTTGAACGACTTACAGATTTTGCAACGCTCACTTATGTGAGCCTCTCCCAGACAGCGAAGACACTGAGAGTGTGGATCGCTTCTGGGCATAGAATTGCGACAGGAGTCGCACGACTTGATGCCTGGGGCCCGGGGCATGCCCCGAGCCAGGCCACTGACTATAGAAAAACTATTTACGGTCGAAGATTGTACTACTAAGGTTAGACGCTACAGCAATGCTGGAGCACAAAGTTCCAACTACTTTCACTGGCGGCAAGAAGGAACTGAGGGTGGGGGGAGCGCGCAGCGCCCTTTGTAGCGCGATATAGAGGCGCCACTCCAGGGGTCGCAGCGGGGCTCCCCCACTATGGGTACTGCTAAGGGAAAAACTTCCGGCACCGGTGCACATGGCGAGCACGCACACCTACTGTGGAATACACTTGAGCAATCACTCGAAGAAGAAGCTCAAATAACCTGGTTGGCACCTGACCAAAAGGACCAATAACAAAAGATACTTTCAAATCGGGGGGAGGAGGAAGGTGGGAGGTTTTGTGTGTGCTCTGTTTGTTGTTCCCTCTTGGGACAAAGAGAGAGACCAAGCAGGTAACCCAGTTCCTACTGAAATGATATAACTAAACTTATAGAAATTGTAAGTAATAGCAAGGAAATGCATTAGATTATTTTTTGGTTTAGCTTGTGAATTTTCCCTATGCCAATAGGGAGGTTTATTCCTGTTTTTGTAACTTTGAAATTGAGCCTAGAGGGGAATCCTCTGCATTTTAAATCTTTTTATTACCCTGTAAAATTATCTTCCGTCCTGATTTTAGAGGTGCTTCTTTTACGTTTTTCTTTATAATAAAGTTCTTCTTTTAAGAACCTGGTTGGTTTTTAGTGTCCTAAAAACCCAAGGGTCTGGTCTGTGCTCACTTTGTTAACCTATTGGTTGGTATATTATTCTCAAGCCTCCCCAGGAAAGGGGGTGAAGGGGTTTTAGGGGGATATTTTGGGGAAATAGGAACTCCAAGTGGTCCTTTTCCTGAATCTTTGTCTAAATCACTTGGTGGTGGCAGCAATACCGTCCAAGGACAAGGAAAGGATTTGTGCCTTGGGGGAGTTTTTAACCTAAGCTGGTAGAAATAAGCTTAGGGGGTCTTTCATGCGGGTCCCCACATCTGTACCCCAGAGTTCAGAGTGGGGCGGGAACACTGACACAACCTGCAGTATCCAGTGGGGTGAGAAAAACTACTTAGTTCAGATATTGTCTAGTCTAATTAGGTTGAGAATTTAGACCACGTGTTTGTATTTTATTTTCTTTTGTTAACCACTCTGACTTTTGCTTATCACTTATAATCATTTAAAATCCATCTTTTGTAACCAATAAGTTTATTCTAATGTTTATCATTATCAGTGAGTTTGACTGAAGTGCTTGGTAAATTAGTAAACTTGAATTGCTCAAGAAAGGGTCTTGAGCAGTACAAGACAGTATATTCCAGTGGTACAAGACTGGGATCTTGGGGATTCGGCTGGTGCCTTTCTCTGTGTGATTCATGAGTGGCTCTGGGAGCATTCATGCAATCTGGCTGGACGTGGGGCTCCACATGTGGTTGTACTGCGTGGTAACAGCACCTGGAGGGGTTTGCTGCTTGCTACCAATAAGGCATTGTGAGAGAAAACCCAGATTAGGAGTTAAGGGGTCACAGCGGTCCCACAGTCCCATGTTGCACCCCAGGGATCACGTCACAGTATGTTTAGTTTGGAAAAGAGGAGATTAAGAAAGTTGCCAACCCCTGTTCTATACTCTGATAAAAACACATTATATAGCACACTCCAGATGTTGTTAGTTACATGCTAGTTCGAACAAAACATCCTTATCCATGATCCTGTCATAGATTCATAGATTCTAGAACTGGAAGGGACCTCAAGAGGTCATCGAGTCCAGTCCCCTGCCCTCATGGCAGGACCAAATACTGTCTAGACCACCCCTTATAGACATTTATCTAACCTACTCTTAAATATCTCCAGATTTTCTATCTTTTTCTATCTTTCCTACCCAGCGGAATAGCTTGCTTTTGGGCTCTTAATAGTGTCCCTTTGAAAAACTGCCAACTGTCATCCCCTCCTTATCTTATGAGGGGTTGGTGAATTCCTGTGCCATCTCTTAAAAATGTTAGCTATTAGCTAGTGTAGTGTTATTTGGCCAACACCTGGCTTTCTCTGGTTCACAGCCTTTGGTTCATATTGTTATTTATGCCTAGAGCTTCAGCAAGGCCTACAAAATGCACTAACTACAGATAATATTTCCCTTATTTAATACATCAGTTAGTTTTAAATGCAAGACATTTTGATAAACACACTTTTTTCCCTTATGGATCCAGCATATTCAACTAATAAAAAAACAATTACAAAATCTCTTTTTGTGCATTTTTAATTGAATTCCAATTGCAGCTTGACACAAATCATATAGTAAATAAAAAATGTGTCATTCACTATTTTCTAACATAAAATAATGTCAAAAAGAAGAGCCTGAATACATGTAAAGTTATAGAATTGCTTAAATAAATGTGTACAGATGTAGTGTATCCTCCTGGCTAGCAGAGAAATACTAAATTTTAATGTAAATGCTACATTTAATTGCAAATAACAAGGTTTAATGCTTACCAACAATGAGAATCAACTTATCTATAGGAAAATAACTAAAAAATACAAATGTAAAACAAGATTAGAATTGATTATTTAAATCAAAGTATCTTTCCTGTGTTTAAAATCATGATTAAAATCTGTGATTTAAATCAATCTACTCTATTGCCTCAACTCACAACACTGGACCATTAAATGGGCTCCCAGTACTGGAGCGCCCAGTCACAGAGCTAGGGCAGACATTATTCCTCAAGGTCTTGTGGGGTACTTACCCTTCTGCAGGAGAATTCTTCCAAATACAGGAAATACCAGTCCCCCAGGACAGGCTGCACAGCAGAACGGCCCCCATAGATAAACAGGTACTTCTGGCCTAGAAAGAAGACATAGTCAGCTGAACAGGGGAGCTGGATCATGAAAGGTCACGTAGGCAACAGATGCATCTTCTGCCTGGATCACTGCAAGGCAGTTGTCATGGGGACCTCAATAATATCCACAAGACTGGATGCTTTGTACTCCAGACTTCTAAGAGAGCCTGCAACTGCCTAGCAATTCCACTAGTGTCTGTTCAATCTGTCCCTGCTAGCTAGTGTAGAACTAGACAGCTGGAGGGAGAGACTAGGCATATTCCAGCAATTCCAGGATAGTCAGCCTAACCCACGCCTCTTGTCTGAGTCAATCAGAAGATATTCTTTATCTGGGGTGGCCAAACTGCGGCTCCGGAGCCGCATGCAGCTCTTCAGAAGGTAACATGCAGCTCCTGCTAGGAGCTGACTCTGGGGAAAGAATGTGGGTGCTCAGCACCCACCAGCAGCCCTATCAGCCCCCCCCCCCAATGCCTCCCACCTGCCGGCGGCCCACCCGATCAGCGCCTCCTCCTCCTTCCCTGTGCCTCCCACCTGCTGCAATCAGCTGTTTTGCGATGCGTAGGGGTGTGTGGGAAGAGTGAGTACATGGCTCACTCGGGGAAGGGTCAGGGTCAGGAAGAGGTGGCGCAGAGGTGGGAGTGGGGACTTGGGGAAAGGGGTAGAGTGGGGGGCAGGGCCTGGGGCAGGGCCAGGGGTCAGGACCCCCTGGCTGGCACCAGTGTCTCCTTGAATAAAGCACACGGTTACTAGCCGGTTTGGAAAATTTTGATCAAAATTTTTCTTATACCATCTAACAATGGAAAGCAAGTGCAAACAGAAAAAATACACAGATGAAAAATTGAGGCTTCCAACAGGAGTGGGAGAATAAGAACTTTTTTGTTGAACATAATGGTAAGGCCATGTGTCTTCTTTGCCAGACGTGTGTCTCTCAGTTCAAATCTTCAAACTTGCAGCATCATTTTGCTTCGAGCCATGCACATATGGGTCAAGAATTCCCACAAGGTTCTGCATTCCGCACTTTAAAACTGAAAACTTTGAAAAAACAAACAGATGTAGAAGCCCAGATGTTAACTAGATTTGCCAACCGATCGCAGACTGTAATGTTAGCCCCTATTATGTGGCCTGGCACACAGTCTGTGCGAAAAAGCCCTACTCTGAAGGAGAGCTTATAAAAACTGCCTCACTGATGTGATTTCAATCTTGTTACCAAAGAATGAGAATCTATAGAAGAAAATGTCTGGCCTGCAACTTTCACGCCACACGATAGTACCAGAATATCCAACCTGAACAGTGACATCGCATCGCAACTGCACTCGCAACTTCAGCAGTGTGAGTATTTGAGCATTGCTTTGGATAAGTTGTGCCATGCAGAGGATAAACCTTATTATCAGTATTTGTCTGCACTGTGTCTGACAACTGTGTTGTAAGGGAAGAACTCCTCGATATTGTGTCACTAAAGGACAGAACTCATGGACGAGACCTAAGGGAGGCGTTGATGTTGGTAGTTGCAAAAAGCCACTTGTCTTTACAGAAGCTCACTGGCATTGCAACAGACAGGGCTCTGTCCATATGGGGACCTGCGAATGGATTAGTAGGGCTTTGTAAGTCTGACGAGAGCTTTCCCGAATTTTGGACATTTCACTGTATTATTCATTGGGAGCAATTGGAATCTAAAAATCTCAAATTTGATCACGTCATGAAACCTGTCTTGCACATTGTGAAATTCATTCTCTCAAATGCACTCAAGCACAGACAATTTCAAAATCTAATTGAAGAACTGGATGAAGACGACTCCCCTGCCAATTTCACTGTGCAGTTTGATGGCTCTCAAGAGGTAAAGTTATTTCCCATTTTTTCGAGCTCCTGGAACCAGTACAATTGTTTATGGAGGAGAAGCACAGAATACACCCCAAGCTTACAGATCCTCGGTGGGTTCTAGACTTAGCATTTGCTGCATTTGGATAAACTAAACATGGACTTACAAGGAAAATTCCAGTTGCTGTCTGATCTAGTGCTAGGTGTATTTGCGTTCATGAACAAACTGCAGTTGTTTCACAGACAAATGCTTGAGGGAGAGCTGACACACTTTCCCTCAATATCACAACTTCAAGCCAGATCAAAAGAAGATGCAGCAGAACCCCTAAAATGGAGCACAACTAGGTATGTGAGCATGATTAAAGATCTTAAGGACAGTTTTGAGGAAAGATTCCAAGATCTGCAGCAGAAAAGACCTCAAATCAGATTTCTGATTGACCCTTTTAGCGCTGAAGCCGATTGTCTGAAGCCTCCTTTAGTCACTGATGAAGAAACATCCCAGATGGAAATAATAGAACTTTTGGAAGATGACAGATTGAAATCTGTTCAGAAGACAGAGGGGCCCCTTACTTTCTGGAAATCTGTACCAAAGGATAAATATCCCAACATCAGAGGTGCAGCTCTAAAATTAATCTCAATGTTTGCCTCAATCTATCTTTGAGAGTCTGCTTTCTCGACACTCAAACATGTGAAATCCAAGCACCGATCCGTTTTGACAGACAGCCACTTAGGAGAACTTCTGCATATTAGCACAACTAAACACAAACCAAACTTCAAGGGAATTGCTGAAAGCAAAGATTGCCACCAGAAGTCCCACTAAGTAAAAGGTTAAGTTGTTATTAGCATTAACTATACTTTATAAATGTATAATAAATATACATCATCAACTTATATAATTTTTTATTTTATTTTATATGGAGATATACCTACCTCATTAATTGATAAACTTAACATTAACAAGTCACCGGGACCAGATGGCATTCACCCAAGATAGGGAATAGCCAGCATGGATTTGTAAAGATCAAATCGTGTCAAACCAATCTGATAGCTTTCTTTGATAGGATAACGAGTCTTGTGGATAAGGGAGAAGCGGTGGATGTGGTATACATAGACTTTAGTAAGGCATTTGATACAGTCTCGCATGATATTCTTATCGATAAACTAGGCAAATACAATTTAGATGGGGCTACTATAAGGTGGGTGCATAACTGGCTGGATAACCATACTCAGTTGTTATTAATGGTTCCCAATCCTGCTGGAAAGGCATAACAAGTGGGGTTCCGCAGGGGTCTGTTTTGGGACCAGCTCTGTTCAATATCTTCATTAATGACTTAGATATTGGCATAGAAAGTATGCTTATTCATAGATTCATAGATTCATAGATTATAGGACTGGAAGGGACCTCGAGAGGTCATCGAGTCCAATCCCCTGCCCGCATGGCAGGACCAAATACTGTCTAGACCATCCCTGATAGACATTTATCTAACCTACTCTTAAATATCTCCAGAGACGGAGATTCCACAACCTCCCTAGGCAATTTGTTCCAGTGTTTAACCACCCTGACAGTTAGGAACTTTTTCCTAATGTCCAACCTAGACCTCCCTTGCTGCAGTTTAAACCCATTGTTTCTGGTTCTATCCTTAGAGGCTAAGGTGAACAAGTTCTCTCCCTCCTCCTTATGACACCCTTTTAGATACCTGAAAACTGCTATCATGTCCCCTCTCAGTCTTCTCTTTTCCAAACTAAACAAACCCAGTTCTTTCAGCCTTCCTTCATAGGTCATGTTCTCAAGACCTTTAATCATTCTTGTTGCTCTTCTTTGGACCCTTTCCAATTTCTCCACATCTTTTTTAAAATGCGGCGCCCAGAACTGGACACAGTACTCCAGCTGAGGCCTAACCAGAGCAGAGTAGAGCGGAAGAATGACTTCTCGTGTCTTGCTCACAACACAGCTGTTAATACATCCCAGAATCATGTTTGCTTTTTTTGCAACAGCATCACACTGTTGACTCATATTTAGCTTGTGGTCCACTATAACCCCTAGATCCCTTTCTGCCATACTCCTTCCTAGACAGTCTTTTCCCATTCTGTATGTGTGAAACTGATTTTTTCTTCCTAAGTGGAGCACTTTGCATTTGTCTTTGTTAAACTTCATCCTGTTTAACTCAGACCATTTCTCCAATTTGTCCAGATCATTTTGAATTATGACCCTGTCCTCCAAAGTAGTTGCAATCCCTCCCAGTTTGGTATCATCCGCAAACTTAATAAGCGTACTTTCTATGCCAATATCTAAGTCGTTGATGAAGATATTGAACAGAGCCGGTCCCAAAACAGACCCCTGCGGTACACCACTCTTTACGCCTTTCCAGCAGGATTGGGAACCATTAATAACAACTCTCTGAGTATGGTTATCCAGCCAGTTATGCACCCACCTTATAGTAGCCCCATCTAAATTGTATTTGCCTAGTTTATCGATAAGAATATCATGCGAGACCGTATCAAATGCCTTACTAAAGTCTAGGTATACCACATCCACCGCTTCACCCTTATCCACAAGGCTCGTTATCCTATCAAAGAAAGCTATCAGATTGGTTTGACATGATTTGTTCTTCACAAATCCATGCTGGCTGTTCCCTATCACCTTACCACCTTCCAAGTGTTTGCAGATGATTTCCTTAATTACTTGCTCCATTATCTTCCCTGGCACAGAAGTTAAACTAACTGGTCTGTAGTTTCCTGGGTTGTTTTTATTTCCCTTTTTATAGATGGGCACTATATTTGCCCTTTTCCAGTCTTCTGGAATCTCTCCCGTCTCCCATGACTTTCCAAAGATAATAGCTAGAGGCTCAGATACCTCCTCTATTAGCTCCTTGAGTATTCTAGGATGCATTTCATCAGGCCCGGGTGACTTGCAGGCATCTAACTTTTCTAAGTGATTTTTAACTTGTTCTTTTTTTATTTTATCCGCTAAACCTACCCCCTTCCCATTAGCATTCACTATGTTAGGCATTCCTTCAGACTTCTCGGTGAAGACCGAAACAAAGAAGTCATTAAGCATCTCTGCCATTTCCATGTTTCCTGTTACTGTTTCTCCCTCTTCACTAAGCAATGGGCCTACCCTGTCTTTGGTCTTCCTCTTGCTTCTAATGTATTGATATAAAGTCTTCTTGTTTCCTTTTATTCCCGTAGCTAGTTTGAGCTCATTTTGTGCCTTTGCCTTTCTAATCTTGCCCCTGCATTCCTGTGTTGTTTGCCTATATTCATCCTTTGTAATCTGTCCTAGTTTCCATTTTTTATATGACTCCTTTTTATTTTTTAGATCGTGCAAGATCTCGTGGTTAAGCCAAGGTGGTCTTTTGCCACATTTTCTATCTTTCCTAACCAGCGGAATAGCTTGCTTTTGGGCCCTTAATAGTGTCCCTTTGAAAAACTGCCAACTCTCCTCAGTTGTTTTTCCCCTCAGTCTTGATTCCCATGGGACCTTACCTATCAGCTCTCTGAGCTTCCCAAAATCTGCCTTCCTGAAATCCATTGTCTCTATTTTGCTGTTCTCCCTTTTACCCTTCCTTAGAATTGCAAACTCTATGATTTCATGATCACTTTCACCCAGGCTGCCTTCTACTTTCACATTCTCAACGAGTTCCTCCCTATTTGTTAAAATCAAGTCTAGAACAGCTTCCCCCCTAGTAGCTTTTTCAACCTTCTGAAATAAAAAGTTGTCTCCAATGCAGTCCAAGAATTTGTTGGATAGTCTGTGCCCCGCTGTGTTATTTTCCCAACATATATCCGGATAGTTGAAGTCCCCCATCACCACCAAATCTTGGGCTTTGGATGATTTTGTTAGTTGCTTGAAAAAAGCCTCATCCACCTCTTCCACCTGGTTAGGTGGCCTGTAGTAGACTCCTAGCATGACATCTCCCTTGTTTTTTGCCCCTTTTAGCCTAACCCAGAGACTCTCAACACTTCCGTCTCCTATGTCCATCTCTACCTCAGTCCAAGTGTGTACATTTTTAATATATAAGGCAACACCTCCTCCCTTTTTCCCCTGTCTATCCTTCCTGAGCAAGCTGTACCCATCCACACCAACATTCCAATGATGTGTATTATCCCACCAAGTTTCAGTGATGCCAACAATGTCATAGTTGTATTTATTTATTAGCACTTCCAGTTCTTCCTGCTTATTCCCCATACTTCTCGCATTTGTATATAGGCATCTAAGATACTGGTTTGATCTTTCCTCCCAGTTTTGTCCTGACTCTCCTTTCTCTCTGCCAAACTTATTAAGTTTGCGGATGATACCAAACTGGGAGGGATTGCAACTGCTTTGGAGGACAGGGTCATAATTCAAAATGATCTGGACAAATTGGAGAAATGGTCTGAGATAAACAGGATGAAGTTTAACAAAGACAAATGCAAAGAGCTCCACTTAGGAAGGAACAATCTGTTTCACACATACAGAATGGGAAGAGACTGTCTAGGAAGGAGTATGGCAGAAAGGAATCTAGGGGTTATCGTTGACCACAAGCTAAATATGAGTCAACAGTGTGACGCGGTTGCAAAAAAAGCAAACATGATTCTGGGATGTATTAACAGGTGTGTTGTGAGCAAGACACGAGAAGTCATTCTTCCGCTCTACTCTGCGCTGGTTAGGCCTCAACTGGAGTATTGTGTCCAGTTCTGGGCACCGCATTTCAAGAAAGATGTGGAGAAATTGGAGAGGGTCCAGAGAAGAGCAACAAGAATGATTAAAGGTCTTGAGAACATGACTTATGAAGGAAGGCTGAAAGAATTGGGTTTGTTTAGTTTGGAAAAGAGAAGACTGAGAGGGGACATGATAGCAGTTTTCAAGTATCTAAAAGGGTGTCATAAGGAGGAGGGAGAAAACTTGTTCACCTTAGCCTCTAAGGATAGAACAAGAAGCAATGGGCTTAAACTGCAGCAAGGGAGGTTTAGGTTGGACATTAGAAAAAAGTTCCTAACTGTCAGGATGGCTAAACACTGGAATAAACTGTCTAGGGAGGTTGTGGAATCGCCATCTCTGGAGATATTTAAGAGTAGGTTAGAGAAATGTCTATCAGGGATGGTCTAGACAGTATTTGGTCATGCCATGAGGGTCTGGCTGGAGGATCTTGCCTGCATGCTCGGGGTTCTACTGATCGCCATATTTGGGGTCGGGAGGGAATTTTCCTCCAGGGTAGATTGGCAGGGGCCCTGGAGGTTTTTCGCCTTCCTCCGCAGCATGGGGCGGGGGTCGCTAGCTGGAGGATTCTCTGCGACTTGAAGTCTTTAAATCACAGGATTTGGGGACTCAACAGCTGAGTTAAGGAAAAGGGGGTGGGTCAGCTTTTGTGGGCTGCATCATGCAGGAGGTCAGACTAGATGATCATAATGGTCCCTTCTGACCTTAAAGTCTATGAGTCTATGGCCTAGTCTTCACTTACCGGCTGGTCCGGCGGCACGCCATCGATGTTCTGGGATCGATCCCGGAAGTGCTCACAGTCGGCGCCAGTACTCCAGCTCGCCGAGAGGAGTACGCAGCATCGACGGGGGGAGACTTCCTGCCGCGTCTGGACCGCGGTAAGTTCGGACTAAGGTACTTCGAATTCAGCTACGTTATTAACGTTGTGACGTTGTGCAGTCTATATGGTTTTATAAAAACTTGATAATAAGTCAATATAATGTAACTGAGATGGTTTTAGAGAAAATACGGTAATAAGTGAATGTAACATAACTGGGATATGCTTCATGCAAAAGGTCTCTTGTAAGGTATCATTACAAAGCTTATAATCTACTGAGTATGATCATCTGATTTGTATAAATGTACCACTCTTGTATCCAAAACTAGAAATATAAAATGTAACTCTGAGGGCCTATTGTAATTGTGTAAAGTGTGGACCATTAATGATGGTTTGGAATCTTGATGACTCCCATTGTCTGCAGATGGCTGTATTTACCTGTGAGTCTTCCTGTATATGTGTGTGCTGGCAAGTGAGTAATGAAGTCTTGCAGTGACATGTGATCATGTCACCTGAACTGGAATCCATCTTTAACCTGGTGCTTTTCCAGTGAGGTGGGGGTGGAAACCCAGAGAGACAAAGAGTTCCCGCCTTATGCAAAAGATATATAAAGGGGGGAAGAGAACAGAGAGGGAGAGAAGCCATCATGAAGAATCCCCTAGCTATCACCTGAGCTGCAACAAGAGCTGTACCAGGGGAAAGAATTGTGCCCAGGCCTGGAAGGTGTCCAGTCTGAGAAAAACGTACTGAAGCATCTCTGAGGGTGAGATTATCTGTATTCAGTTTGATTAGGCATAGATTTGCGCATTTTATTTTATTTTGCTTGTGACTTACTTTGTTCTGTCTGTTACTACTTTGAACCACTTAAATCCTACTGTCTGTATTTAATAAAATCACTTTCTATTTAGTAATTTACTCAGAGTATGTATTAATACCTGGGGGAGCAAACAGCTATGCATATCTCTCTATCAGTGTTATAGAGGGCGAACAATTTATGAGTTTGCCCTGCATAAGCTTTATGCAGGGTAAAACGGATTTATTTGGGTTTAGACCCCATTGGGAGTTGGGCATCTGAGTGCTAAAGACAAGCAAACTTCTGTGAACTGTTTTCAGGTAAACTTGCAGCTTTGGGGCAAGTGATTCAGACCCTGAGTCTGTGTCTGGAGCCAGACGGGAGTGTCTGGCTCAGCAAGACAGGGTGCTGGAGTCCTGAGGTAGCAGGGAAAACAGGAGCAGGGGTAGTCTTTGCACATCGGGTGGCAGCTCCCAGGGGGGGTTGCGTACATTAGTCCGATTTGGGGACTTAGTGGGGACCAGGCCTATGACTTGATGACCTCTTGAGGTCCCTTCCAGTCCTAGAATCTATAAATCTATGAAGGATCTCTTATACCGGGTTGCACCAGTACAGGGGCAGAAGGTACAGCAGATCCTAGTACCTCAAAAACACCAGAACGCTGTATTAAGTCTTGCTCATAGTCATCTTTTTGGGGGGCATTCAGGGGTAGAGAAGACCCTGGCACGAGTCCTACGACAGTTCTTCTGGCCCGGAGTACATGAAGAAGTGCAGAGGTACTGTGCCTCCTGCCCGGAGTGTCAGCTGCACAGTCCCCATTCCCACTTGAGGGCACCTTTAGTACCCCTTCCCATCATAGAGGTCCCCTTCGAGCGAATAGTCATGGACCTAGTGGGACCCCTGGAGAAGACAGCCCGGGGCCACCAATATATACTTGTCATTCTGGATTATGCTACTCGCTACCCAGAAGCCGTCCCCCTGTGAAACACGGCCTCTAAAACGATAGCTAAGGAGTTGGTGGGGATCTTTGCCCGAGTGGGGCTACCAAAGGAGATATTAACAGAACAAGGAACCCCATTTATGTCGAAGCTAATGAAGGACCTCTGTAGGCTGTTCCATATACATACCCTGAGAACTTCGGTCTACCATCCGCAGACTGATGGGTTGGTAGAAAGGTTTAACTGAACCCTCAAGGCTATGATAAGGAAGGTGGTAAGTCGGGACGGGAAGGATTGGGACACCCTACTACCCTACCTTATGTTCGCTATCTGGGAGGTACCTCAGGCCTCAATTGGGTATTCCCCCTTTGAGTTATTATACGGGCGTCACCCCCGTGGCATACTAGATATCGCCAAAGAGATCTGGGAAGAGGAACCCAATGAGGGGAGGAATATAATAGAGCATGTAATGTAGATGCGAGACCGGATAGCCCGGGTTACCCCTATTGTACGGGAACATTTGGAGAAGGCACAGGAGGCCCAGCGAACCCATTAGAATTGCCAGGCAAAAGTGCGACAGTTCCAACCAGGGGATCAGGTTATGGTGTTGGTACCCACGGCAGAAAGCAAGCTTCTGGCCCAATGGCAGGGGCCCTATGGGGAAGGTCTCTGGGCTGTTCCCCAACCCACATGGTGAATCTCTGAGGCAAGAAAATCCGCCAATAAGCGCAGGACCCACCAAGATAGAGGAGGAACTTTGTCACAGTAGGGACTTTCATAGCTGAAGCAATATGCCCCTGACTGCAATAACAGAATTAGAACTGTTTCAGAGTAACAGCCGTGTTAGTCTGTATCCGCAAAAAGAAGAACAGGAGTACTTGTGGCACCTTAGAGACTAACAAATTTATTAGAGCATAAGCTTTCGTGGACTACAGCCCACTTCTTCGGAAGTGGGCTGTAGTCCACGAAAGCTTATGCTCTAATAAATTTGTTAGTCTCTAAGGTGCCACAAGTACTCCTGTTCTTCTTTTTGCAGAATTAGAACTGACACTGCATATCCCCCAGACCTCATTCTTTAAACAAAGGAATGATATGAAGATACTGTAACATAAGTTTTTGTAGAAAAACTCCAGCCTTTTAAAAAAACCTTAGTGCTTTTTAAAGTTTTGCCCAGTGTGCAAAAGCAACCCCAAACTGCTCTAAAGACTTTCATAGATTAAAAAGCCAAAAGAGACCATTGTGATCTAGTCTGATGAGCTGGATAGCACGAGCCAGAGAACTTTCTCCCAAATAATTCCTAGAGTAGATCTTTTAGAAAAACAGCTAAGCTTGATTTAAAATTTATCAGTGATGGAGAATCCACCATGACCCTGGTAAATTGTTCCAATGATTATCATCTACTCTGTAAACTGACTATTTATTCCTACACTTTGTTTCCGATCTTTTAACCAGTTACAAATCCATGAGAGGACCTTCCCTCTTATCCCATGACCGCTTACTTTGCTTAAGAGCCTTTGGTGAGGGACCTTGTCAAAAGCTTTCTGAAAATCTAAGTACACTATATCCACTGGATCCCACTTGTCCACATGCTTGTTGACCCCTTCAAAGAATTCTAGTAGATTGGTGAGGCATGATTTCTCTTTACAAAAGCCATGTTGACTCTTCCCCAACGAATTATGATCATCTATATGTCTGATAATTCTGTTCTTTACTACATTTTCAACCAGTTTGCCTGGTACTGAAATCAGTCCAAGTACCAGCTCTGGCCAAGATCTAGGTGTCAGCTAAGAACTGACAAACGCATAGCTGGAAGCCAGGTCAATTCACTTTATATTAGTATAAAACAAAGTGATTGTTAAATGTATAAGAATGCATTTGGTGTTTAAATTTCATTAAAACTAATGGGATGCTGCATGCATTGTTTTCACTTATCTGTATCCTATTAGAATGTAATAGCAAACATTTACATTGTATATACCAGTGTAACTAAATAACCCATCAAACAATTAAGAAGCCTTGTGTAATGCAAATGAAGAACTTTAATATGAAAGTGCTAATTTTTGTGCATTTGAAGACAAGTAGTGATTGTATGTGATGATCAGAGATCAAAGACTCTCCATGCATTCCTCTCTCTCAACCCTCAAAGAAAGAGCCCATGTGGGTAGTGATCTACTTGGCTTGTTTTCTGTGAGAAAAAGTTGTAAGTATGGACAGAAGGAAAAAAACTTCATCTCTGAACTGTTTGGATTCTAACAGGGCAGAATAACTGAATGAGAAGACTGAGATCCCCTGAGTTATTCTGGGTATCCCTGAGAGACTGTTGGGAAACTGGCAGATACTATGTTTCTGCTACCATTTGGAGTTATAGACTATAGACTCCGTTCCAAAAGACAAAAGGTCAAAATATTTGAAAAAATCTCCAAGGGCATGATGGACAGAGGCTACAACAGGAACCCCCAGCAGTGTTGCATGAAAATTAAGGAACTCAGGCAAGCCTACCAAAAAATCAAAGAGGCAAACGGCCGCTCTGGGTCAGAGCCCCAGACATGCCGCTTCTATGATGAGCTGCTTGCAATTCTAGGGGGGGCCCCTACCACTACCCCACCCCTGTCCGTGGACACCTGCAAGGGGAGAGTCTCATGCAACAGGGATGAGGATTTTGGGGACGAGAAAGATGAGGAGGAGGATAGCGCACAGCATGCAAGTGGAGAAACCATTCTCCCCGGCAGCCAGGAACTGTTTATCACCCTGGGGCCAATACCCTCCCACCCTGTCATAAACGTCTCCCCCTTACTCTCACAGATATGGTGGAGCACACAACAAATGGCAATAACAATTGGAATATTGGTTTTGCTGAGGTCTAACCAAGTCAGTAAACTGCACCAGCGAGCTTTTAAACGTCCAAATTCACATTATACCACCATTCTGCCCTTGCTCAGCCTATAGTTGAACAGCTCCTTACTACTATCCAGGGTGCCTGTGTATGGCTCCATGAGCCATGGCATTAAGGGGTAGGCTGGGTCCCTGAGGATAACTATAGGCATTTCAACGTCCCCAACAGTTATTTTCTGGTCTGGGAAGTAAGTCCCTTCCTGCAGCTGTTCAAACAGACCAGAGTGCCTGAAGATGCGAGTGTCATGTACCTTTCCCGGCCATCCCACGTTGATGTCGGTGAAATGTCCCTTGTGATCCACCAGTGCTTGCAGCACCATTGAAAAGTACCCCTTGCGGTTTATGTACTAGTTGCCAAGGTGCTCCGGTGACAAGATAGGGATATGGGTTCTGTCTATCGCCCCACCACAGTTAGGGAATCCCATTGCAGCAAAGCCATCCACTATGACCTGCACATTTCCCAGAGTCACTACTCTTGATAGCAGCAGTTCAGTGATTGCGTTGGCTACTTGGATCACAGCAGCCCCCACAGTAGATTTACCCACTCCAAATTGATTCCTGACTGACCAGTAGCTGTCTGGCATTGCAAGCTTCCAGAGGACTATCACCACTCGTTTCTCAACTGTGAGGGCTGCTCTCATCTTGGTATTCTTGCACTTCAGGGCAGGGGAAAGCAAGTCACAAAGTTCCATGAAAGTGCTCTCATGCATGTGAAAGTTTTGCAGCCACTGGGAATCATCCCAGACCTGCAACACTATGCAGTCCCACCAGTCTCTGCTTGTTTCCCAGGCCCAGAATCAGCATTCCACGGCATGAACCTGCCCCATTACCACCATGATGTCCAAATTGCCAGGGCCCATGCTTTGAGAGAAGTCTGAGTCCATGTCCTCATCACTATCGTGATCGCGCTGTCGTCGCCTCCTCGCCAGCTTTTGCGGGTTCTCGTTCTGCACATACTGAAGGATAATGCGCGAGGTGTTTACAATGCGCACAATAGCAGCGGTGAGCTGAGCAGGCTCCATGCTTGCTGTGGTATGGCGTCTGCAGGAGAGCAGAGTTGCAACGGAAGTGGTGGATGACGACGGATGCCATGAGAATAGATATTTATACCGAACAATGAGAGGACCTGCAAGGTGAATTCATGGCACCAGGAGAGCAGAGTTGCAGCGGAAGCGGTGGAGGATGACGGTTAGCACTGAGCACATGTCCCAAGGAAGAACACGTTCCTGGGAGCCCATGACAGACAACATGGAGAAATTCACTATTGAGACACAAGCAGGAGAGCAGAGTTGCAGTGGATGACGACAGATGCCACAAGAATAGATATTTATACCGAACGATGAGAGGACCTGCGAGGTGGATTCATGGCACCAGGAAAGCAAAGTTGCAGTGGAAGTGGTGGTTGGATGACAATGGTTAGCAGTCCTACTGCACCGTCTGCTGAAAGCAGTATGGCATTTGCATGGAAAAAAGGGGCGAAACGATTGTCTGCCATTGCTTTCACGGAGGGAGGGGCAACTGACAACATGTACCTAAAACCACCCGCGACAATGTTTTTGCCCCATCAGGCATTGGGAGCTCAACCCAGAATTCCAATGGGCAGCGGAGACTGCGGGAAAAAACGGTTACTCACCTTTGTAACTGCTGTTCTTCAAGATGTGTTGCTCATATCCATTCCAATTAGGTGTGCGCGTGCCGCGTGCACCATCGTCGGAGAAATTTTCTACCCTAGCAACACCCAGTGGGTCGGCTGTGGAGCCCCCTGGAGTGGCGCCTTCATGGCGCTGGATATATACCCCAGCCGACCCAGCGCCCCCTAAGTTCCTTCTTGCCAGCTACTCTGACAGTGGGGACGGAGGACGGGTTTGGAATGGATATGACCAACACATCTCAAAGAACAACAGTTACAAAGGTGAGTAACCGTTTTTTCTTCTTCGAGTGCTTGCTCATATCAATTCCAATTAGGTGACTACCAAGCCTTACCTAGGCGGTGTGGTCAGAGTGAGACATCGCTGCGTGCAAAACCGCTGATCCGAATGCAGCATCATCTCTGGACTGCTGTACCAGTGCATAGTGAGTGGTGAAGGTGTGGACCGATGACCAAACCGCAGCTCTACAAATGTCCTGGATCGGGACTCGAGCCAGGAAGGCAGTCGAGGAGGCTTGAGCCCTCGTGGAGTGGGCAGTGAGGCACGGCGTCGGGACACCGGCCAGGTCGCAGCAAGCACGAATACAGGACGTGATCCAGGAGGAGAGACATTGTGAGGAGACCGGTAAGCCTTTCATCCGGTCGGCCACTGCAACAAAGAATTGTGTCGTCTTCCTAAATGCCTTTGTACGCTCAAGATAGAAAGCCAGGGCCCTGCGTACGTCCAAGGAATGCCTACGCTGGTCTTGATGGGTGGCGTGCGGCTTAGGATGGAAGACCGGAGAAATATATCCCGGTTCACATGAAAAGGTGAAACTACCTTGGGAAGAAAGGCAGGGTGGGGGCGAAGCTGCACTTTGTCTTCATGGAAAACTGTGTATGGAGGCTCAGACGTAAGCGCCTTGCTGAAGTGATGGCTACCAGGAAGGCTGTCTTCCAAGATAGGTACAGGAGTGAGCAGGTAGCCAATGGCTCGAACGGGGACCCTGTGAGCTTGGAGAGAACCAGGTTAAGATCCCACGCCGGAACGGGTTGACGTTGCTGTGGGTACGTCCGGTCTAAGCCCTTGAGGAATCTAATGACCACCGGGTTAGAGAAGACCGAGGAAGCGAGTTCTCCTGGATGGAACGCCGATATAGCAGCCAGGTGAACCTTGATTGAAGATATCACTAAACCCTGCTGTTTCAGGGATAGGAGATATTCGAGTATAAAGGGAATTGACGCCTACAAGGGGGGCGTACTAACAGGAGAACTGTTTCCACTTGGCTAAGTAAGTGGTCCGTGTAGAGGGCTTTCTACTTCCCAGCAGAATCTGCTGCACGGGATGTGAGCATTGTAGCTCTGTCCGATTTAGCCATGGAGCATCCACACTGTGAGGTGGAGCGATTGCAGGTCGGGGTGACAGAGTCAGCCGTGGTCCTGAGAGATCAGGTCTGGGCACAAGGGAAGCGTGATCGGAATTTGAACCGATAGCTCCAGAAGCGTGGTGTACCAGTGCTGTCTTGGCCAAGCTGGAGTGACTAGAATGAGACGTGCCTCGTCTCTGCATAGCTTGAGCAGTACCCTGTGGACCAGTGGGAATGGAGGAAAAGCGTAGGACAGCTGATCTTTCCACGTCAGAAGGAAAGCGTCCGACAGGGAGCCCGGAGATCACCCTTGTAGGGAGCAGAACACGTGGCACTTCCTGTTGGCTCGAGATGCGAACAGGTCGACCTGGGGAAATCTCCACCTCTGGAAGATGGAATAGATGATGTCTGGGTGAATCGACCATTCATGCGTCTAGAAGGATCTGCTGAGACGGTCCGCTAGAGTGTTCTGGACTCCAGGGAGGAACGATGCCATGAGATGTATCGAGTGGGCAATGCAGAACTCCCACAGGCGAATGGCCTCTTGGCATAGGAGAGACAACCGGGCTCCTCCTTGCTTGTTGATGTAGAACATGGCTGTGGTGTTGTCTGTGAGGACTGACACGCAACGGCCATGCAGGAGACTGAGAAATGCCTGACAAACTAGACATACGGCCATCAGCTCTCGAACACTGATGTGCAGAGCTAGTTGGGGTGCGGTCCACAGGTCCTGGGTGTGGTGCTCTCCAAGGTGAGCGCCCCAACCGAGAGATGACGCGTCCGTGACCAGGTGCAGGGAGGGTTGTGGGGCGTGAAACGGCATTCCCGTGGCAACCGCCTTGTGATCCAGCCACCAGGTGAGAGAGGCCAGGACCGAGTTCGGTACCGTGACCACCATGTTCAGGTTGTCCCGATAAGGACGGTACACTGACGATACCCAGGCCTGAAGTGGGCGAAGCCGAAGTCTGGCATGCCTGGTTACGTAAGTGCAAGAGGCAATGTGTCCCAACAGGCCGAGACACGTCCTTATTGTTGTAATCGGGAAGACCCGGAGCCCTCGGATGATGTCTGTGATGGTGTGAAACCGATTGTCTGGTAGAAGAGCTCGGGCGAGTCTGGAGTCTAAGACTGCCCCAATAAACTCTATTCTCTGGGTTGGCTCCAGAGTGGACTTGTCTTTGTTGAGTAGAATGCCTAACTCATGGAATGTTTGCAGTATTATCTGGATGTGAGCTTGAACTTGCTCCCTGGTGCGGCCGCGCACCAGCCAGTCGTCTAGATACAGGAACACCTGTATCCTTTGTTGACGAAGGTATGCTGCCACGACAGCCATACATTTGGTGAACACTCTCGGAGCCGCGGACAAGCCAAAGGGAAGGACGGCAAATTGGTAGTGCACCTTGTTTACTACAAAGCGAAGGAAGCACCTGTGTAGGGGGTAAATTGCTATATGAAAATATGCGTCCTTCATGTCGAGGGCAGCGAACCAGTCTCCAGGATCCAGGGAAGAGATGATGGTCCTCAAGGAGACCATGAGGAACTTCAACTTTACTATGAATTTGTTGAGTCCGCGTAAGTCTAAAATGGGACGTAGACCCCCTTTTGCTTTGGGGATCAGGAAGTAGCGGGAGTAAAATCCCCTGCCCCTTAACTCTGGGGGAACCTCCTCTATGGCCCCCATAGAGAGGAGCCCAAAAACCTCCTGTGTAAGGAGATGCTCGTGAGAAGGGTCCCTGAAGAGGGACGGGGAGGGGGAGTGGGAGGGGGGGAAAGAAGAAAACTGGAGAGCGTATCCCCTCTCCACCTTGCGAAGGACCCAGCGGTCCAAGGTTATAAGGGACCAAGCATGGTGGAAACGGGAGAGGCGATCCCGAAAGGAGGGAGATGGATCCTGGGTAGTGGCTGGGGTGCTGTCCTCGAGCGCACCTTCAAAAGTTTTGTCTAGGACCTGAAGGTGGCCTAGGCGGGCCCTGGTTCTGACCGATTGAGGGCCGGTCGACCTTAGTCTACCACCTCGTCCCCGCCTTCTGGCAACGTCTTGTCTCGGACGAGGCAGGGGAGGGTAGAACCTTTGCGGCTGGGGCCTAAAGGGTCTGCGCTCGGACCCTGGGACATACATCCCCAGGGAGCGCATGATGGTTCTCGAATCCTTGAGGCTCTGCAATCGAGAGTCTGTCTTGTCCGAGAATAACCCTTGGCCCTCGAACGGTAGGTCCTGCAGGGTCTGCTGCAGTTCTGGCGGTAAGCCCGAAACCTGGAGCCAGGAGACGTGTCGCATGGCTATGCCAGATGCTAGTGTCCTGGCGGCCGAGTCCGCTATGTCCAGGGAGGCTTGTAAGGAGGTCCTAGCCACCTTCTTACCTTCCACCACTAAGGCCCCGAACTCCTCCCTCGAGTCCTGGGGAACCAACTCTTTGAATTTACCCATGGAGTTCCATGAGTTGTAGCTGTAGCGGCTCAAGAGCGCCTGCTGGTTCGCGGCTCTGAGCTGCAGATCCCCCGCCGAGTACACCTTACGCCCGAACAAATCGAAGCGTTTAGCGTCCTTCGATTTAGGCGCTGCCGCCTGCTGGCCATGACGCTCTCTTGCGTTCACCGAGGATAGGACTAGTGCACACGGTGGAGGGTGCGTGTATAAGTATTCATGGTTCTTGGAGGGGACGAAGTACTTTCTCTCAACCCCTCTGGCAGTGGGTGGAATGGAGGAAGGAGTTTGCCATATGGTAGTGGCATTAGCCTGAATCATACGAATCAGTGGTAATGCCACCCGGGATGGGGCATCAGCGGACAGGATGCTCACCACCAGGTCCTGCACCTCTACTATCTCCTCCGCCTGGAAGTCCTCCGGTTCTAAGGGCCCCTGAAGCGGACGATCTCCTGTCCCGGGGTCTAGGGCCTGAGGTGGTGTAGGCACGGGAGCTTCCATGCCACCTGGGGGAGGACAGGAAATGGTGGCCTCCGGGACTCTGGGCTCGGATTGTGCCGAGCGAGAGACCGATGGTGGAGCCCCTTGCGCCTGGTGATACGCCCACAGGGTCCAGAAAGACCAATGCGTAGGGTCCTGCACGGGGTCCTCTGCCCTCTCCTGCCAGTGACCCAAGTCAGCGGCGGCCTGACCCTGGGGAGGATATGCCGATCATGAAGCCCGTCGGACGAGCGAGACGCTGATCTCGAGGGCCAGAGCGGTGCCGAACATTGGCTCGGTGCAGTACGGTGCCAATCAGTGCCGGTCCGTAGGCGAGCGGTCCCTGTGCGGTGCCGGTGTGTGGTACCGTGATCGAGATCGGTGCCGCTGGCCATGTCGGTGCCGAGATCCGGATCTGGACCGAAATGAAGACGACCGCCTGTAGACGTGGTACCGGAAGCGGCCCCTCGAATTGGAGCGGCGCTCGTACCGGTGTCGAGAACTACGTCTAGATGCCGACCGGTACCGATGGTCCTGACGGTGCCGAGACGTCGACCGGTGCCGTGAAGAGGGCCTAGGCCACGAGTACGACCGATGCCGGGGTGAAAGTCGGCACTGGGACTGCGAGCGGCGTCAGGACCTGCTCCGAGACCTGGAGCGGTGCTGCGAGTCCACGCTCGGAGACGGTGGGCGTACCAGGGCAGGCTTGCCCCTGGATTGCACGGTCCGAAGAGCGGGTGGTGCCGCGGGTTGAGACAGCGCCGGCTCTGTGAGAGCGATGAGGTCTTTCGCCGTCGCAAAGGTCTCCGGAGTAGACGGAAGACAGGGCTCCACCACGGACCGAGGCAGTGAGCCAGTCCGCACCGGACTCAACGGCCCTACCCCCGGTGCCGGAGTCAACGGTGTAGAAGATATTTGCGTCTTCTGGCGCTCTAGAGGCGGACACGGCTCTACCACCGGTACTGGGGGAGCCAGTGCTTGTAGGACAGCGGCCTCCTGTGTCTTGCGGGGTCTCTTATGTCCTGGAGACAGGGAATGGCGCTGAGGCGCTTGTGGCGGATGCGGTGCCGAGGGAGGATGGTGCCGTGAGGCCTTATCCGCGTCTGCTCGTGATGTAGTACCGGTAGGTGCCGCCAGGGCGCTGCGCACCGAGGCGCTCGGTGCCGGAACTTGGCGCGCCAAGGGAGGATCTGGGCTAAGTGCCGCCTCCATGAGGAGCTGCTTGAGTCTAAAGTCCCGCTCTTTTTTAGTCCTGGGTCTGAAAGCCTTACAGATTTTGCACTCTGTATCATCACCTCCCTTCTAGGCGGGGAACTTTCTGGAATGGAAAGCGGTACCTGGAGAAGGATTGCTAGGGTTGTCCGGCATATTCTGCTTAGCCCTTGCCCTTTCTAACTTCAGTTTATGCTTCTGGGCCTCCCTCTGGGCCTCCATAGCCCTCTTGTGAGCAAGTTCCTCTGCCTCCACAGCTCTCTTGTGGGCAGTTTCTTCCCTGGCTTTTTTTGCCTCCATAGCTCTCTTGTGGGCAGCTTCTTCCCTGACCATCTGTCTATTATGTTTTTTTATTCTTTCCTCAGCTTCGAATTTTGCTAATTCTAGTTTTTGTTGGACATTGCGTTTTGCCATCCTAGCTCCTGCTTGCCTAGCTTATCTGAGCTAGAAAAAAAAAACTTGCTTGTGAATTCCCTTGCAGGAAGTTAACTACCCTGCCCTCAGGCAGAGAAAAAAAATCTCACAGCTTTTGTTAAAAAATGCCTTTGTTAAAAGAACCTAACACCTCTACCTCCAGGCAAAGAGAGAGAAAAAATCTCTAGCTGTTCTCAGCTAAACAAAAGCCTTTTTGGCTTTCAAGCAGCCAAAAAAAAAAAAAAAAATTGTCCTTTTCAAATCCTACTGGGCTTTTGGATCAAAATGATCCCACCGTGCTGCCGCCATGTCAGGGTTCCCTCCCCACTCTGAACTCTGGGGTACAGATGTGGGGACCCGCATGAAAGACCCCCTAAGCTTATTTTTACCAGCTTAGGTTAAAAACTTCCCCAAAGCACAAATTCCTTTCTAGCTTTAGTATCGCTGCCACCACCAAGTGATTTAAACAAACATTCAGGGAGGGCCACTTGGAGCCCTACCTTCCCCAAATATCCCCCCAAGCCTCTACACCCCCTTTCCTGGGGAGGCTTGAGAATAATATCCTCACCAATTGGTACAAGTGAACACAGACCCAAATCCTTGGATCTTAAGAACAATGACAAATCAATTAGGTTCTTAAAAGAAGAATTTTAATTAAAGAAAAGGTAAAAGAATCACCTCTGTAAAATTAGGATGGTAAGTACTTTACAGAATAACAAAAGACTCAAGAACACAGAGGATTTCCCCTCTAGACAAAAACGTAAAGTTACAAAAACAGGGATAAACCTCCTCTTAGCACAGGGAAAATTCACAAGCTAAATCAAAAGGTAATCCAACACATTTCTTTTCTGATATTAATTACTATTTCTGCCAGACTAGATGCTTAGTTTAGATATGCTTAAGGAGATATAATTTTCCTGTCCTGGTTTCTTGGCTGGCTCTGAGAGACACAGACCAAAACCTTCCCACACAGATTTGAAAGTATCTTCTCCCCTTATTGGTCCTTTTGGTCATGTGCCACCCAGATTATCTGAGCTTCTTAACCCTTTACAAGTAGAAGAATTAACCTTTTACAGGATAAAGAGAGGTTTTATGCTACCCTTAGCTGTATGTTTATGACATATGGTCTAGTTCAACTGATAGTTATTTTGGGAGATGGAGGAATCTGCATCTTGGTGACATTCACTAGATGAAATTATATGGCCTGCATTATACATGTCAGACAAAATTACCATAATTATTCCTTTTGGCCTCAAAATCTATGAATAGGACAAGGCTGTCCCCTGTGTCTGGGGATTTCTATATCCTCAGGTACTTGTACAGCCCATCTCCCTGTCATAACTAAGCATTCTTCCCCCACTGACTGAGGAAATTCTCTTTTAGGCCCTTTTACCTTGGCACATCACTTCGGTTGTAGTATGTCTCCAGCGCGATGAAGCTAGGTCCTCAGCAGGCTGTGGGCTCACAAGTTCCACCACAACACAATCTGGATCTGAGGCAGTCATGGATTCAGGAAACCTTAGCCAAAGGATCCCCAAATCTGCATTCGTTGGGGACATTCGCCCTCCCACTGCCAGGGCCTGGCTCCCAGAAACACACGTCACAGTATGGAACAACCGTCCACCTGCAGAGAGAGAACACCAGGATTCAGATTGGTACCGCTACAGGAAGACTGAGGGTTACCAGACCAAAGACTTCAATCCCCTCTACCCTTCACTGCTGAGCACTGATAGTACAGTATGAATCTCTCCCTCCCCCTCCAGGATCACCCCATTAATATTAGAGATCTCTGTGTGTGCTCCACCCTAGGGGAGAACGTACCCCAAGCGTTACCAGACTTTTCCATTCTCACGCTTCCAACACGCCAGTTGTCCTCGTGTCTGACTAGGACATGGAAATCTCTTAGGCGGTGGTGTCGTCCATCCTGCTCTCCGAAGCCTCCAGTAGTGAGGATCACATGTGGTTTGATAAGTACAGAGTGATGGCCATACCGCCTCAGGCCAACAATTTCACAGTCTATTGAGCACACAGATGCAGAGATGCTACCAGCAACTCTAGGAGGGTCATCAGCAGAGAAAGCTGCAATCCAAAGAGAATGAGACTGAGGCATAGGGGTTTGTTTGCAGTAGTGCCCCAGACATGACACACAAGAACAGAGATTACCCTCTAGCCAGAAAAAGGTGAGAGAGCTCAAATTCTTTCACTTATCAAAGAGAATGAGAGGTGGGCTTGATTACAGTGTGTAAGTACCTTCACGAGGGGAAAACAGCAGGTACTAAAGGGCTCCTCATTCTGGCAGAGAAAGACAGAACACGAATCAATTACTGGAAGCTGATATGAGGCAAATTCAAATAGAAATAAGACACAACATTTTTAATGGTGAGGGTCATCAGCCATCAGAACAAACTGCCAAGGGGGTGGTGGATTCTGCATCTCTTGTGATCTTCAGACTCAGATTAGTCCCGTTCTGGATGTTGCTTTAGTCAAACAAAAGATTTTTGAGCTTGATACAGGAGTAACTGGTTGAAATTTTCTGGCCTGTGTTATACAGGAGGTCAGATCAGATGATCCAATGCCCCCTTCTGCCCTCTAAATTTATGAATTAGCAAAAGTTTGGGAACAGAACTGATGCTGTACACAGAACAATGCCATACTGTATGTGTCGGGAGGACACCCCATCATAGGCAAAGCAGGTTAAATTAGGTCAATTAACCTTATATGCTGCACCTGGAGCCAGGGATCAATTAAAAACTAATAGATGATGAAATTCAGCTGGGAAGGAGCAAGTCGGGCCTGTATAAAGGGATGAAACAGAGACAAGAAAGGAGCTGCAGGGGAAAAAGCTTGCAGTCACTCCCTGGCAAAAGGGGATTTGTTTGGGGCTACAGAGTCTGGCAAGAAGTCAAAGAGGGGAAGTTTGGGCTGATAAACTGGGGGGCAGGGGGAAAATAGAGAAGGGAAGTAGGAAGGAGTCCAAGGAAATAACAGGGTCAGGGAACCAACAGATTATAGTTATTGGACACAAGCTCCCTGGGCTGGAAGTCAGAGTAATGGGTGGGCCCAGGTTCCCCTCCCAGCCACTGGGAAAAGGCAAAGGACCTGCCATTGGATCAGAAGACTGTCTGAGACAGCATGCGGACAGCTGATCCAGTGGGATCTATAGAGCAGGAAGACTATGAGCGACCTGGCTGGACACCTAAACCATGAAGAGGGAGCCTGAAGAGTCCTGGAGAGCGAGGGGGGATACAGTGTGAGGAGGGCATCTGACCTAAGAGCGCGCTAATCCCCAGCGGCAGCCAAAAGGAGGTGCCTCAACAGTGTGTGTGTGTGGGGGGGGGGGAGGCAGTCAGAGAAGATCAGGGAATATGTGCCCCTCTCCCTATCCCTTGCCATTAGCTGAGATCTGAGGGTTCCTGCTACCTGGGGGTGACTGAGGCCTGCCCCTGTGTGTGTGCATGCCATGATCTGAGATATCTGGGGGGATCCTGCCAATCCAGGAGGATCTGACTGCCCTCTATGCCCCCCCTCATGAGAGCCAGGTTCTGGTGTTCTGAGCCCCACTCCCTAACGCCACCTCACGGGACCTGGAATGTGGGGTACTTTGTCCTTTGTAGAGGATACAAACATTTTGCAGACAAAACAAAATTACTCAGGATAGTTAAGTTCAAAGCAGACTGAAGCGTTACAAAAGGATCTCACAAAACTGAGTGACTGGGCAAGAGAGTGGCAGATGAAATTCAATGTTGATGTTGACGTCACTAGGCCTCACCCTAGGTAACTCGGGAGGGTGGAAGGCCACTAAGTGTCAATGAAGCCTTCCTGCACTAGGCCTAAGTGAACCAAACTCTATCCTTCCATGTTTAAACTCTAATCAACCTCAAAAGCCAGGTGCAATTGGAATATGTAAGCAACCAGTTATCTGTGTGCAACCTCCTGCTCAAGCGGTAATAATGAGGCCTGCATGTTTCTGGCTGAAGGGAAAAAGGACAAGATAACGGTTTAAAGAAGTTACTAACAAGCTAGGCTTATAGCTGCCAAGAATGACTTAACTTCTTAAATGTAATCGTTATTTGCTTAGTAACTATTACCAGGGACGGGAGGGGTAGAGGGAGGAATGGGGGGGAGAAAGGGAGGGCTAGAGGGGAAAGGGGGGGTGAGGCTTAACTGCAAAATGTATAAAAGAAGAAAAACTGTTCCTGTTAGTGTGCTTGATCTGAGACGTGCCTGTCTCCTAGCACCGCTTTGGGATCCCAAATAAACTTTGTTTGCTTCTCCCCCTGGTGTGTTTATTGGCGCGAAGCACACCAGGCAACAAACCCCGCTGTTGCTTTGCCTCGGGCACTCTGTGCTGGCAACAGTCTTGGCACCCAACGTGGGGCTCGAGGCTGAAATTTAGCCTTGCCCGGACCCCTCTCGGAGGTCGACAGATTGCTGCGACGTTCGACGCCCTGCGCGCACCGGTGACTTTACTGGGGGCCTCGGCGGAGACGTGGTTTGGTCGACCCCGGAGGGCACAACAGTACAACGCGCTCGAGTAGTGGAGAAGCAGCTGCGGACGACGGTGGGGAACCGGTCCTGTGGATAGGGCGACGGTGCAGACCCGGACCCTTGGATAAGGTAGGAACAGTCCAGTGGGGACTTTATCTGTCATGACCTGGGGACGCCCAGTGTCTCCCTACAGGGCAGGGACAGAGTACTGCAGGCAGGGCAAGGTGTACACCCTTGGAATGCATTCTGGTGAATTGGAAAGTGTTTGGCACAAATCCAATAACTAAAAATAAACTGAAAAGATTCTGTACAGTAGACTGGCCTCAATATCAGCTAGAGGACCAGGAAAGGTGGCCACCGGAAGGATCATTTAATTATAATACAATCCTTCAATTACTTCTGTTTTGTCAGCAAACGGGTAAATGGAATGAACATATGTATGTACAGTTGTTTATGTTGCTAAGAGATAGGTTAGATATTTTGCAGAAGTGTAATTTGACTCCGACAGGTTCGGTATTAGCTACTGTTAGTCCCCAGAACCCACCCCCCCACCCCCACAGCTGTAATGGCAGGTCCGGTGTCCCCTTCGGCTATCACACCCCCAACATATAAAGACAAGGTGTCTCAGGTCCCAGAGATTGCCCCCTCGGTGGAATTTTATCCGTTGATCACTGAGACCATGGTGTCCAGACATGGCTCAGATAGGAATCAGGCCACTACTATGCAGGTTTACACCCATGTGCCTTTTAACCCGGTGGACCCAGCAGCCTTTAAGGCACAGGCAAGGGAATTCTCTATGAACCCAAGCAAATTTATCTCGGTCTTTGAAGGGTGCCTGGCTAGCTGTAAGCCTGACTGGGATGATTGTAATGTCCTTATGCAGACCCTGCTGTCTGAGGTGGAGCGTAATCAGGTTGTGTCTAAAGAAAAGGAAAATAGGCAAGCGAAAATGATGGTCGCAGCAGTACAGGCCGGTGGCAAGGGAAAATTCCAGGAAGGTGGAAGGGGCCGGGGAATGAGAGGACGTGGGCGTGGGCGCCCTGGCTCACAGGAAAGGTGTCTGGGTCGCAACCAGTGTGCCATATGCCGGAAGGAGGAACATTGAAAAAATGAGTGCCCCGAAAGGGAAGGTACCCCTATGATGGCAGCGGAGGATCAAGAATAGGGGTGTCAGGGGAGAGGGACTATCCTGCCCCTGGAACCCCGAGTAAACATGAGGGTGGGAGACTTGGACATAAACTTTTTAATAGACTCTGGAGCTGCACAAACCGCCGTAAACCAACCCCTGCAGCTGCCTGTGGAAGAGTCCCTCACTGTGGTGGGTGCCACAGGGAAAGGAACCAAGTGCCCAGTGTATGCCCCAGCGGAATGTGCTTTGGGAAACAGAACTCTGTCTCACAAACTGGTTTACCTCCCCGATTGTCCAACGCCACTATTAGGACGGGATCTGCTTTGTCGCTTAGGAGCCACCCTGCATTTCACCCAAGATGAAATAACCCTCACCTTACCCCCAGAGAATGCCTGGATAATGACCCTTGCAATTGAGCCCTCAGCCATGCAAGCCCCAGAGTGGAGCCAGTGGGAGGACAAAAGGAGGATTAAAAAGCAGCTTTGCTGGACAGTGTTGGCCCAGGGATTTAAAAGGGCATTGTTCACAGCTAAGACTTGGCTGACAACAAAGAAAAGGGGGGCCTAAATGTGCCCAAGCAACTATGAGATCTGCCAGGCATTAATGAAATGTGATAGGTTTCTTTTCTCACAGATAAAAGAAGTGCTAACCAAAGACCCTAGCAGCCCTGCCATTCATTGAAACAAGGAGACTGAGTCTACGTAAAGTCCATCAACGAAAAACTGCTTTGGCTCCACATTGGAAAGGCCCTTTCCAAGTCCTGTTAACCACCAACACCGCAGTGAAGTACAAAGGACTGCCCACCTGGACCCAGGCTTCTCACTGTAAAAAGACCCCTCCACCTCGGAAGGACTCTCCAACTGATAAGCCTATTTAAAGACAGGGTGATGTGCTAGTAACCTCTCCCCTGTATGATGCTGAACCACACTGTTTCAGGAAAAGAGAAAAAGGAACACTTGCTTCATTGAAACCACAAAGTCCAGGAATTCCTGACTACAAAAGACATTAAGAACTGACCCTGGTGAAGAAACAAAGAATTATACGCTGGCAGGGAGGCTCTTACCCAGCTTATGAGTAAAAATTTTCTAACTTCTGGACTTAGACCCCTGGCCTCCCAGGTGCAGGCTGAATGTCTAGTCTGCCAAAAGAACAACCCTCGACCAGGAGTGTCAGTGCCATTAGCCACTCTGGAACCTACCCCAGGCCCAGGCCTGGTTTGGCAAATAGACTTTACTGAGTTCCCCCGGACCCAAGGATTCAAATACCTTTTCGTCTTGGTGGATCGATTCAGCGGATGGCCTGAAGCCTTCCCATGCCATAACAACACTGCCAAAACGGTGGCTCTGAAGTTTGTCAAGGAAATCATTCCTCACTTCGGCCTCCCCCAGTGGATGGAATCTGACAACGGAACACACTTCACATCTCAAATTGTTCAAAAGATATCAAGTGCTCTGCAAATCCCCTGGAAGCTCCACACTCCATGGCGACCGCAGGCCAGTGGAGTAGTGGAACGCACAAATCAGACACTTAAGCAGCACCTCTCAAAGGTCTGTCAGGAGGCCTCTCTTGGGTGGCCTGATGCTTTGCCCCTTGTGTTACTTCGCATTCATGCTCTCCCCAAGGGCAGGGTAGGGCTCAGTCCCTTCGAGATTATGTTTGGAAGGGCATGGCCTATGAATGGTACACCGGTTCTGGCAGGGGAGTGGGAAATGGGGTGTGGCTTTTTATCTCAGTACATGTGCTCTCTGTCTGCTGTTCTTTGTTCTCTCCACAGGTATACCAGAGATTTGCAGCCTCTCCCGCTGGATGCCCCTGTCCACTCCTTGCAGCCAGGCAATTCTGTTCTCATTCGGACCTGGAAGGACTAGCCTCTCCAAGAGAAGTGGAAGGGACCCCACACCGTCCTGCTGGTCTCCCACACAGCAGCAAAGGTCGAGGGACACAAGAACTGGATTCATCACTCCTGTCTGAAGGCAGTGCCCACTCCTTAACGGTGGACCGTCCAGCCTACGGAAAAGGACTACCAGCGACGACCTGGGACTTAAACTGTTATTCAAAAGACAATAAGATCTGCTGGGAATGCCCTGTGGTCTCTTTAGACAGTCGCAGCGCACTCCCCGTGAAAACTCTAAGCGTTGGTTGTGTTTACTCTCACAGGGCCGGCCTAACCTGGTGGCCTGGTCCCTTTTTGTTTTTGATCTGCCTACTATTGGTAACTGTTATTTTGTGGGATTTGGGGAATTGTAATTGTTAGGCCCTAGGGTCACCTGCCCAGCATGAGTTCAGGTCCAGGGTCTGCCACAGTGGTACTCTTTGCCATAGGGACACTCCTCTCGTTACTTCCCGTTTCCCCCCAGGCACATGTGGGATGGAAAGGGATCCCTACTAACTTGGAAACAAACACATATGAGTCCTTGAAGGTTTGCTTTGCCCAAGAGTTTAACCTCTCTAACTGCTGAGTATGCTCCCAAATCTCGCACCACGCAGCAGGGTTACCCTGGAGGGTGGTCCCCCAAAATTGGTCAGATATCTGTTGGGGATGGTTCAGTAGGGGAAGAAATACCTCGGGTACCCCCTTGTCACAAAACTGTACCATTGAATCCCAGTATGCATTAAGGGACAACCCCTGGCCACCCCAGGCAGCGTAAATCTTTGTATGCCACCTCAGAGCCCATTAAGGAAGAAGACAGGTTGGGTATGATCCTCCTCCCATCCTATGCGGTGGAACGGCTAACCCAATTTTATCATAGGCTCTCTGTGTTTCTCACCAAGTTTGCCAACGAAACCTTGGCCATAGAGAAAAGCCTTAACTCAGAGCTTTACCAGCTCCGGTTGCTGTCCCTGCAAAACAGACAGACCTTAGATTATGTTTTAGCCTCCCAGGGCGGGGTGAGTGCCCTTATTGGAAATAAATATTGGACTTATGTCCCAGAAAACTCACAGGACATTAACAAGTACGTCCTGTCGGCCGAACAGGCTTTCGAGCAGTGGTAGGCCCAGGAAAGGGAACCCACAGTTTTCAATTCCCTTTGAAGTTGGTTGCCCGACCTAGGAGGACGGGGGGGTGGCCTTGTGCGTCTCCTCCTCACAGGTGTGGTACTGTGCCTGGTCACCCTCCTCCTAATTGCTTGTTTTAAAATGCTCCTCCGTAAGCTGTGTGCCCCCTGTTCCTCAAAAATCCCGGCATACCCTCTCATTGATAACCCCAGCTTCATAGCATCCCATCATATTTTGTCCACAGAATATGAGAAAACTCAGCCAAAGGCTTGTTGAGTATTCTCAAAGGAGGGAGTTGTTGACGTCACTAGGCCTCACCCTAGGTAACTCGGGAGGGTGGAAGGCCACTAAGTGTCAATGAAGCCTTCCTGCACTAGGCCTAAGTGAACCAAACTCTATCCTTCCATGTTTAAACTCTAATCAACCTCAAAAGCCAGGTGCAATTGGAATATGTAAGCAACCAGTTATCTGTGTGCAACCTCCTGCTCAAGCGGTAATAATGAGGCCTGCATGTTTCTGGCTGAAGGGAAAAAGGACAAGATAACGGTTTAAAGAAGTTCCTAACAAGCTAGGCTTATAGCTGCCAAGAATGACTTAACTGCTTAAATGTAATCATTATTTGCTTAGTAACTATTACCAGGGACGGAAGGGGTAGAGGGAGGAATGGGGGGGAGAAAGGGAGGGCTAGAGGGGAAAGGGGGGGTGAGGCTTAACTGCAAAATGTATAAAAGAAGAAAAACTGTTCCTGTTAGTGTGCTTGATCTGAGACGTGCCTGTCTCTTAGCACCGCTTTGGGATCCCAAATAAACTTTGTTTGTTTCTCTCCCTGGTGTGTTTATTGGCGCGAAGCACACCAGGCAACGAACCCTGCTGTTGCTTTGCCTCGGGCACTCTGTGCTGGCAACATTGATAAATGCAAGTAATGCATTGAAAAAAATGCATTGGAAAACATAATCCCATCTACACATACAAAATGATGGGTCTAAATTAGCTGTTGCGACTCAAGAAAGATGTTAGTCATCGTGGACAGTTATCTGAAAACATCTGCTCAATTTGCAGCACCAGCCAAAAAAGCTAACTGTGTTAGGAACCATTCAGAAAGGGATAGATAAGAAAGAAAAGATCATAATGCCACTGTGATGGGTTGCATCACAGAAACCCCTTTGGGGCTGCCAACTGATGTGCTTTCCTTGCCAGCTTGGGACTCTAGCACCCTGTCTTGTTGAGCCAGACATGCAAGTCTGCTCTAGCACAGACCCAGAGTCTGAACCACATACCCTAAGAGCTGTAGGCTTAAACTGAAAGCAGCTTAAGAAGTTTTCCTGTCTTTAACACTCGGATGCCCAACTCCCAATGGGGTCCAAACCCCAAATAAATCAGTTTTACCCTGTATAAAGCTTATACAGGGTAAACTCATAAATTGTTTGCCCTCTATAACACTGATAAGAGATGCACAGCTGTTTTCCCCCCCAGGTATTAATACATACTCTGGGTTAATTAATTGGGAATTGGTCCTGCTTTGAGCAGGGGGTTGGACTAGATGACCTCCTGAGGTCCCTTCCCACCCTGATATTCTATGATTCTATGAATAAGTAAAAAGTGATTTTATTAAATACAGAAAGTAGGATTTAAGTGGTTCCAAGTAGTAACAGACAGAACAAAGTGAATTACCAAGCAAAATAAAACGAAACATGCCAGTCTATGCCTAGTACAGTAAGAAAACTGAATACAGATAAAATCTCACCCTCAGAGATGGTTCAATAAGTTTCTTTCACAGACTGGACACCTTCCTAGTCTGGGCACAATCCTTTCCCCTGGTACTCCCTTGTTCCAGCTCAGGTGGTAGCTAGGGGTTTTCTCATGATTGCAGCCCCCTTTGTTCTGTTCCATCCACTTATATATCTTTTGCATACGGCGGGAATCCTTTGTCCCCCTCTGGGTTCCCACCCTTCCTTTTCAATGGAAAAGCACCAGGCTAAAGATGGATTCCAGTTCAGGTGACATGATCACATGTCACTATAAGACTTCATTACCCACTTGCCAGCACACACGTATACAGGAAGACTTACAAGTAAAACAGAGCCATCTACAGTCAATTGTCCTGGTTAATGGGAGCCATCAAGATTCCAAACTACCATTAATGGCCCATACTTTGCATAATTACAATAGGCCCTCAGAGTTATATTTCATATTTCTAGTTTCAGATACAAGAGTGATACATTTATACAAACAAGATGACCACACTCAGTAGATTATAAGCTTTGTAATGATACCTTACAAGAGACCATTTGCATGAAGCATATTTTAGTTACATTATATTCACACTCATCAGCATACTTTCATAAAATCATATAGAGTGCAATGTCACAGCCACTATACAAATCTATGTTTAACACAAACAAAAGGAAGTACTACTTAACACAACACACAGTCAATCTGTGGAACATGTTACCAGGGGATGTTGTGAAGGCCAAACAGAATTAGGTAAGTTCATGGACGATAGGGCCATCAATGGCTATTAGCCAAGATGGTCAGGGACCCAACCCCATGCTCTGGGTGTCCCTAAACCTCTGACTGTTGGAAGCTGTGAATGGACAACAGGGACGGATCACTTGATAAATTGTCCTGTTCTGTTCACTCTCTCTGATTAATCTGGCACCAGCCACTGACCCACTATGGCCATTCTTATGTTCTTAAACTCCTGTTCTTCTAGGAGGTCTGAGCCCATCTCCTGCCAGAGATCCTCATTCAGTGCACAGGATGTATCAGGGTTGTGTGGTAAAAGAGGATGTGATATGTAGAACCCTATCTCAGTTATTGCAAAAGTTGGAAAACGTGTGGTCAATGAATTAGCAAACTGCAAGAAGAAAGGATGGTGTCATAGAATCATAGAACTGGAAAGGACCTTGCGAGGTCATCTAGTCCAATCCCCTGCACTCATGGCAGTAATCAGTATTATCTAGACCATTCCTGACAGGTGTTTGTCTAACCTGTTCTTAAAAACCGTCAATGACGGAGATTTCACAAACTCCCTAGACAATTTTTTCCAGTGCTAAAACACCCTGATGGTTAGGGAGTTTTTCCTAATATCCAACCTAAACCGCGCTTGCTGCAATTTAAGCCCATTGCTTCTTGTCCTATCCTCAGAGGTTAAGAAAAACCATTTTTCTCCCTCCTCCTTGTAACAACATTTTACGTACTTGAAAACTGTTATGTCCCCTCTCAGTCTTCTCTTTTCCAGACTAAACAAACCCAATTTTTTCAATCTTCCCTCATAGGTCATGTTTTCTAGACCTAGAATCATTTTTTCACTCTTCGCTGGACTCTTTCCAATTTGTTCACATCCTTCCAGAAACGTGGTGCCCAGAACTGGACACGCTACTCCAGTTGAGGCCTTATCAGTGTGGAGTAGAGCGGAAGAATTACTTCTCTTGTCTTGCTTACAACACTCCTGCTAATACATCTTAGAATGATTTTCGCTTTTTTTGCAACAGTGTTATGCTGTTGACTCATATTTAGCTTGTGATCCACTATGACCCCCAGATCCCTTTCCGCAGTACTCCTTCCTAGGCCGTCATTTCCCATTTTGTATGTGTGCAACTGATTGTTCCTTCCTAAGTGGAGTATTTTGCATTTGTCCTATTTGCCTCCAAAGCACTTGCAACCCCCTCCCAGCTTGGTACATAAGAGTGGCCCTACTGGGCCAAACCAAAGGTCCATCTACCCCAGTATCCTGTCTTCTGACAGTGGCCAGTGCCAGGTACCCCAGAGGGAATGAACAGAACAGGTAATCATCAAGTGATCCATCCCCGGTCGCTCACTCCCAGCTTCTGGCAAACAGAGGCTAGGGACACCATTCCTGCCCGTCCTGGCTCATAGACATTGATGGGCCTATCCTCCATTAATTTATCTAGTTCTTTTTTGAACCCTATTATCGTCTTGGCCTTCACAACATCCTCTGGCAAGGAATTCCACAGGTTGACTGTGCACTGTGTGAAGAAATACTTCCTTTTGTTTCTTTTAAACCTTCTGCCTATTAATTTCATTTGGTCATCCGTAGTCCTGGTGTTATGAGGAGTAGTAAACACTTCCTTATCTACTTTCTCTACACCAGTCATGATTTTATAGACCTCAATCATATCTCCCCTCAGCTGTCTCTTTTCCAAGTTGAAAAGTCCCAGTCTTATTAATTTCTCCTCATACAAAAGCTATTCCATACCTCTAATCATAGAATATCAGGGTTGGAAAGGACCTCAGGAGGTCATCTAGTCCAACCCCCTGCTCAAAGCAGGACCAATCACCAACTAAATCCCCAAATGCCCCCTCAAGGATTGAACTCACAACCCTCGGTTTAGCAGGCCAATGCTCAAACCACTGAGCTATCCCTCCCCCCAAATCATTTTTGTTGCCCTTTTCTGAAGCTTTTCCAAGTTCAATATATCTTTTTTGAGATGGAGCGATCACAACTGCACACAGTATTTAAGATGTTGGTGTACCATGGATTTATATAGAGGCAACATGATATTTTCTGTCCTATTATCTATCCTTTTCTTAATTGTTCCCAGCATTCTGTTTGCTTTTTTGACTGCCGCTGCACATTGAGTGGATGTTTTCAGAGAACTATCCACAATGACTCCAAGATCTCTTTCTTGAGTGGTAACAGCTAATTTAGACCCCATCATTTTATATGTATAGTTGGGATTATGTTTTCCAATGTGTATTACTTTGCATTTATCAACATTAAATTTCATTTTATTGCCATTTTATTGCCCAGTCACCCAGTTTTGAGAGATCCTTTTGTAGCTCTTTGCAGTCTGGATCTTAACTATCTTTAGTAATTTTGTATTATCTGCAAATTTTGGTACCTCACTCTTTACCCCTTTTTCAAGATCATTAATGAATATATTGAATAGGACTGGGCCTAGTACAGACCCCTGGGGACACCACTATTTATCTCTCTCCATTCTGACCATTTATACCTATCCTTTTAACCAGTTATTAATCCATGAGAGCACCTTCCGTCTTATCCCGTGGCAGCTTACTTTGCTTCAGAGCCTTTGGTGAGGGACCTTGTCAAAGGCTTTCTGAAAATCTAAGTACACTATATCCACTTGATACCTTTGGTCCACATACTTGTTGACCACCTCAAAGAATTCTAGTAGATTGGTGAGGCATGATTTCCCTTTACTAAAACCATGTTGACTCTTCCTCACAAATTATGTTCATCTATATGTCTGACAATATTGTTCTTTATTATAGTTTCAAACAAACAGTTTGCCCAGTACTGAAGTCAGGCTTACAGGCCTGTAATTGCCGAGATCACCTCTGGAGCCCATTTTAAAAATTGGCATGTACTCCTAAAATAGCAGGGGTTAAAAGCATCCCTGCAGAGGGCTGCAGCTCTAAAAGCTGGGCCACGCCCCAATCAGGCCACAGCCGGCCTGTATAAAAAGGCTGTGAGCCAGAGGCCAAACAGTCTGTCTCTGCACTCAGAGAGAGAAGGGCCTGGCTGCAGGGAGCTGAGACAGAATACCTGGGTGGAGCAGGGCTGGAGAAAGGCTGAGGAGCTGGGGAGCTCCAGCCTGGAAAGCCCCAGGCTGCGACCTAGCAGAAGGCCAAGGGGTGCTAGGGGTTGCAGAGGGCAGCCCAGGGGTAGGCCAAGGCAGCAGGTCCAAACCCAACCTTGCCAGTGATGAGTAGGCTGATACTGCAGTCTGCTCCTGGGCATGTGGCTAGATGAAGACTGGCAGTAGCCTGATACTGAGGCAAGGTGGGGATAGTGGGTGGGGGTTCTCCTGGGAGGGGGAGACCCACTTAAAGGGGCACCGGGGTCCTGAGAGGGACACGGGGGCCAGTAGCAGTAAGGCGGATCACTGGCCTGCAGGCTGCGCTCCGGGCTGGATTGAGCTAATTCCCAGGATAACCAGCAGGAGGCACTGCAGGGGTGAGTCCAACACCCTACATGGCATCACATTAGCTATCCTCCAATCATCTGTTACAGAAGCTGATTTAAATGATAGGTTACAGACTACAGTTACTAGTCCTGCAATTTCACATTTCAGTTCCTTCAGAACTCTTGGGTGAATACCATCTGGTCCTGGTGACTTACTGCTGTTTAATTTATCAAATTGTTCCAAAACCTCCTCTAATGATACCTCAATCTGGGACAGTTCCTCAGATCTGTCACCTAAAAAGTATGGCTCAGCTTTGGGAATCTCCCTCACATCCTCAGCCGTGAAGACCGATGCAAAGAATTCATTTAGTTTCTCTGCAATGGCCTTATCATCCTTGAGTGCTCCTTCAGCATCTCAATCATGCAGTGGCCCCACTGGTTGTTTAGCAGGCTTCCTGCTTCTGATGTACTTTTAAAAAAAAAAAAATTGCTGTTACTTTTTGTGTCTTCGGCTAACTGTTCCTCAAATTCTTTTTGGGCCCTCTTTTTTGGCTTTCCTAACATCCGCAAACTTTACAAGTGTACTCTCTATGCCGTTATCTAAAACGCTGATGAAGAACCGGATCCAGAAGTGATCCCTGTGGGACCCCACTCGTTATGCCCTTTCAGCAGAACTGTGAATCAATGATAACTATTGGGAACGGTTTTCCAACGAGTTTTGCACCGACCTTATAGTAGTTTGTTTATGAGAAGGTCATGTGAGACCATATCAAAAGCTTTACTGAAGTCAAGATATACCACTTCCCCCCTATCCACAAGGTTTGTTACCCTGTCAAAGAAAGCTATCATGTTGGTTTGACACATTTTGTTTTTGACAAATCCATGCTGACTGTTACTTATCACCTTATTATTGTCTAGATGTTTGCAAACTGACTGCTTAATTATTTGCTCCCATCATCTTTCCAGGTACAGAAGTTAAGCTGACTGGTCTGTAATTCCCTGGGTTGTCCTTATTTTCCTTTTTATAGATGGGCAGTATATTTGCCATTTTCCAATCTTCTGGAATCTCGCATGTCTTCCATGACTTCTGAAAGATAACACTGCTCTACAGCCAAAATACTTCTGAAATAAATGTAGTCAAACTTTACTAATTCTGGGTCACTGCAAACGAAAATGATGCTTAAAATTGCTGACTGGCTCTAGTTTTCAAGATATGCTATTGGGTCCATATATATGACCCTTGACTTGGGAATGGCGGAGGATAAGTGAGTTATAAAGGGAAGGGATCTCCATTTAAACCAGAAATGACTAAAATTCATCTTTGACTGGATCTATGAATAAATCTATGACTGGGTTTGGATAATACTTGCTTTTTAGGCAAAACAATGAATGATGCAATCTGAAGCTGGTATTGCATCATACATGATATGAATTGCATCATGTTATTCCTAGAAGTCATGGATGATGTAATCATAACAAAGCTTACATCACTCTGCTGAACAAATTGCCCTATATCAACTCTAGAAATCATACAGTGTCGTGCTCTCTTATTTGTCAGTGTTTGATTTTGCAAAGGGACACATTTCTGTTTAGCCAAAGTGAGCAGAGATGCCTCGTACTTGTGTGAACAGTGCAGATAACTTCTGCTATGTTTGTGGTGAAGTGACTTTTGCATCACAAAAGCACAGTATAACCACTATGGTTAAGAAAGCCTATCACCTTTATTTTGGCTGCAAAATTGGAGATCAGGACAAGAGGTGGGCCCCACACATATGCTGCAACACTTGTGCAACAAATCTTCGCCAGTGGTTGAACAGGAAAAGGAAATCTATGCCTTTTGCAGTGCCAATGATTTGGAGAGAGCCAACAGATCACTTCTGCATGGTGCCTCCAGTTGGGAAAGGAGTGTCAAAGAAGAAAAAGTGGACTGTGCATTATCCAAACATTCCATCAGTTATGTGCCCAGTACCCCACGGAGAAGGACTGCCAGTTCCTGATGCACCAGAATCATTCTCACTTGAGTCAGACGAGGAAGAGGAAGAGGATGAAACTTCTGGTCCTGAACCATCAATGTTACAGGACCCACATTTTCTCCCATCCTCCTCCTCTGAACCACACCTCATAACACAAGGTGAACTGAATGACCTTGTCAGGGATTTGGAACTACCCAAGAGTAAGGCAGAGCTGTTGGGCTCCAGACTACAGCAGTGGAATCTCCTGGCAGGTGATGTTAGGGTTTCCATGTTCCGTGACCGTCAAAAGGATCTTGTCCCATTCTTCTTCATGGAAGGTGATTTTGTAGCCTGCAACAACATCGATGGTGTGATGGCAGCCCTCAACATCGTTCACGATCCAGATGAGTGGAGACTGTTTATTGATTCATCGAAGACGAGTCTTAAAGCTGTTTTACTGCATAATGCCATTGACAAAACACAAGCAGCTTTCAAGTACCTCTGTGGAAAATTTCCAAGGTTAAGTGAAGCTAAGATAAAGGAAGGTGTCTTTGTTGGTCCTCAGATTCGTGAACTTCTTCGAGATGATGCATTTGACCATGCACTGCGTGGCAAGGAAAAGAGGGCATGGAAAGCCTTCCAGTTAGTGGCAATAAATTTTCTCGGAAATAACAAGGCAGACAACTACAGGTTGTTGGTGGAAAACCTCCTCAAGGCATACAAAAGCCTTGGTTGCAACATGTCACTAAAAATACATTTTTTGCACTCTCATCTAGATTTTTTTCCACCGAACTGCGGAGCAGTGAGCGGCGAGCGATTTCACCAGGACATTGCAACAATGGAGAAATGCTATCAGGGCAAATGGAGCCCATCAATGCTTGCAGACTATTGCTGGACAGTGACAAGAGATGCTCCATTTAATGAATACAAGAGACAAGCCAAGAAGCGCCGAGTAGACACTGAATAGGACTAAACTATGTACAGAATATTTTTTTGCCTTTTGTTTCATAATAAATTTTATTTATATAACCGTTTTGCTGATTTTTAAAGTGTTACATAAACATGACAGGTGAAATATTATCATGTAAAGCAACCATAAACACATGAAAAGACCTAGGTTTACAATTTATGATTAAAACTCGATTATCTACACAATATACATAGACATAAAATGTAAAAACTTAAATATCTTAGAAACAGTAGCCAATCAGTTGTTTTAATTGTCATATTTGAATTCAGCACATCAAAATACATAATAAATAGCACATTTTATCTCTGAAACAGATGACTTCTCAAAAACTGTAGACCAGTGTAATTGCTAATGGCTCAGATATCTCCTCAGTCAGCTCCTTGAGTATTCAGGATGCATTTCATCAGGCCCTGGTGACTTGAAGACATCCCATTTGTCTCTAGCTAGTTTGATCTCGTTTTGTGCCTTGGCCTTTCTAATTTTGTCCCTACATACTTGTGTTATTTGTTTATAGGTCAAATTAGAAAGGATGAATAGTTTCCATTTTTTGTAGGACTCTTTTTTGAGTTTTAGATCATTGAAGATCTCCTGGTTAAGCCAGGGTCGTCTCTTGACATACTTCCTATCTTACCTATGCAATGGGATAGTTTCCTCTTGTGCCCTTAATAATGTCTCTTTGAAAAACTGCCAACTGTCTTCTGTTGTTTTTCCCCTTAGACTTGCTTCCCATGGGATCTTACCTGCCAACTCCCTGAGTTTGCTGAAGTCTGCCTTCTTGAAATCCATTGTCTTTAGTTTGCTGTTCACCCTCCTACCATTCCTTAGAATCATGAACCCTATCATTTCATGATCACTTTCACCCAAGCTGCCTTCCACTTTCAAATTCTCAACCAATTCCTCCCTATTTGTCAAAATCAAATCTAGAACAGCCTCCCCCCTAGTAGCTGGCTCCATCTTCTGTCTGGGTAGTTGAAGTCCCCCATCACCACCAAGTCCTGTACTTTGGATGATTTTGTTCGCTGTTTAAAAAAAGCTTCATCCACCTCTTCTTCCTGATTAGGTGGTGTGTAGTAGATCCCTACCATAACATCACCCTTGTTTTTTACCCCTTTCATCCTTACCCAGAGACTTTCAACAAGTCTGTCGTCTATTTCCATTTCAACCTTAGTCTAAGCGTATACATATTTAATATATAAGGCAACACCTCCTCCCTTTTTTCCCTGCGTGTCCTTCCTGAGCAATATATATATATATACACACACACACACACACACCAGGGGTCCTCAAACTGGGGGTTGGGACCCATCAGGGGGTCAGGAGGTTATTACATGGGGGGTTGCAAGCTGTCAGTCTCCACCCCAAACCCCGCTTTGCATCCAGCATTTATAATGGGGTTAAATATATTAAAAAGTGATTTTAATTTATAAGTGGGGGGGTCGCACTCAGAGACTTGCTATGTGAAAAGGGTCACCAGAACATAATTTTGAGAACTACTGTTCTATATCAATATTCCAGTTATGCATATTATCCCACCAGGTCTCTCTGATGCCAACTATGTCATAGTTGTGTTTTTTCACTAGCATTTCTAGTTGTTCCTGCTTATTCCCCATACTTCTCACATTAGTATGCGGACATCTAAGATACTGATTTGATCCCACTCCTGCACCAGTTCTGTCTTGTCTCTCCTTTATCCCATCTCTAACAGCCCATGCTCCCCCCAAATTCCAAACCTTCTCCCAGGTCTCCATGTTCTTGACTTACCTGTGGGCTTTTGTCACCTGACCCCGTTGAACCTAGTTTAAAGCCCTCCTCATTAGGTTAGCCAGTCTGTATCCAAATAAGCTCTTCCCCTTCCTCAATAGGTGGACCCCATCTCTGCTTAGCAGACCTTCTTCCTGGAACATCATCCCATGGTCAAGGAACCCGAAGCCCTCCTGGCGACATCATCCTTGCAGCCAGGCATACACCTCGAGGATGCATCTGTCTCTGCCTGGGCCTCTACCCTTGACCAGAAGGATTGAAGAGAACACCACCTGTGCGCCGAACTCCTTCACCCTTACTTCTAGAGCCCTGTACTCATTTCTGATCTGCTATGGGTCATACCTTGCTGTATCATTAGTGCCCACATGGATGAGCAACATGGGGTAGTAGTCAGAGGGCCAGATGATCCTCGACAATCCCTCCATAACATCTCTGATACAGGCCCGTGGCAGACAGCATACCTCCCGCGATGCCATGTCAGGGCAACAGATGGGTGCTTCCGTCCCCCTCAGAAGAGAGTCACCAACCACCACTACCCTACGTTTCGTCCTGGAAGTGGTGGCTGTGATCCTCCCAGTCTTGGGGGTACATGGCTTCTCCTCCCTCCGGGGGCGATTCCTCATCACTTGTTGCCAGGGCAGCATATCTGTTTTCCATCACCATGGTGGGTGGGTTGGGAGTAGGGATGAAGCACTGCCTGCTGCCAGAAGTAACCAGCAGCCACTGTCCTCCCTGTGACAGAGCCATAACCTCCTCCTCCGGTGGTGTGACAGCAATCCTCAGTAACTGGATAGCTTCCTCAGCCTTGGATGTCTCCATGTGAATACTCTCGAGGAATTCCTCGTATGCACAGATGCTCCTCAGCCTAGCAACCTCCTCCTGTAAGTCTCCCACCTGCTTCCTGAAAGATTCCACCAGCAGGCGCCTCTCACACTGGATGGTCCCCTCAGCCTGGCTTTCTGAGAGTGGGAATTGCAGGCCCAGTCTCTGCTAATCCATGCCAGGATCTGGGTAGAGGCATCCATGGTTATGTTGTCTGTCTGAATACAGGCACAGGTGGAGGAGACAGGAGTACCGTTGGCACTGGCGATGGGGCCCTTCCTAACCATAGCGACTATATTTCAACTCCCTCTTAAACTCCCCTGTTTGCAGTCCCCTATTCAACAGCCATGGTTAAGGCAGTTTAACACTCCCCTGGAGAAATGGATTTTACCCCTGCCTCTGCCACAGAGTTACTATGTGGTGCTAGGCAAGTCTTATTTGCCGAAGTGCTGCATATTCACAGCTGCAAATGAAGTCAGTGGGTGATTTGAACATATGAAGTGCTATATAATGCTAAATACTCAGAAAAACTCAAACCCTAGGTACCTCAAATTGGGCAGGCAAAATTAGTGGATACTTCTAATCTTAATCTCTCTGTGGTTCAGTTGCCTGTGTGTAAAACAGGGATAATACCACCACTGCTCCTCACAGGGCTGTTCTGAAAATACTTTTCATAAATATTTGTGAAGCACTCAAATACAACTGGTAAGCTTATGAAGAAATAAATAATTCTGTATTCAGAGCAGTGTTTGAAAACTGCTATACTTAAGGCATGGGGCCATACATTGAACAATGGGACAAAACAAAATACTGAATAGCTGCTCATTCAACAAGCACTGTTCATCCTATGCACTGAATGAGGCAGGGGTCCTGTAGAAAAAACTAGAATGTTGGGATGGCCAAAAGCTTACTGACCCTCTGAGCCACATATAATTTTCAGAAGTTTGAGAGCCACAAGACACGCACAACCTTTATACATGCATTTTTTTAAATATTAACATCCTACTTCATAGATTCATAGATTCTAGGACTGGAAGGGACCTCGAGAGGTCATCGAGTCCAGTCCCCTGCCCGCATGGCAGGACCAAATACTGTCTAGATCATCCCTGATAGACATTTATCTAACCTACTCTTAAATATCTCCAGAGATGGAGATTCCACAACCTCCCTAGGCAATTTATTCCAGTGTTTAACCACCCTGACAGTTAGGAACTTTTTCCTAATGTCCAACCTAGACCTCCCTTGCTGCAGTTTAAGCCCATTGCTTCTTGTTCTATCCTTAGAGGCTAAGGTGAACAAGTTTTCTCCCTCCTCCTTATGACACCCTTTTAGATACCTGAAAACTGCTATCATGTCCCCTCTCAGTCTTCTCTTTTCCAAACTAAACAAACCCAATTCCTTCAGCCTTCCTTCATAAGTTACTGAATCATGGCTAATTACTGCTAGAGCTAGAGGCCTTGTGGGTCTCCATCCTGGTCATAAGTCTTTGGAAATCTGTTTGATATGTTGTCAAGGTGGTATGGAGGAGCTCGGTCAGATGTTTTGATTTTACTAACTTCATCAGAGAGTACAGAGATTCAGTCGTATGTTGTGCCGAAAACTGAAATGAGTCACACACTAGTCTTCTTGAGTTAGTATATTTCCTTTTGGGCACTTGCTTCTAGAACTTGATTGCAGACTGTGATTTATAAGTCACCTTGACAGCCTCATCCTCCTGGAGTGCCAATAGTTCCATTTCTACAGTAGATCTTTCAGTAACCACAGTTTTGGAAATCGGACAGCCATTGTTGATCACATCAAGCATGAATGGGTTTATAAGAAAGGCTAAGCAGGATCTCAACTTCTGCAAGTCTTCAAACTTGCCCCGAAAATCATCAAACAGGCCTCGTAATTTACCTCTGCATTCATCGAATTTGTGATCTTCTACTTTGATTTCAGGGAATGTGTTAGGGTTTGTCATCCTGGTTTGTCGTAGAAAGAGGACTTTTATACAAGAAAACACTTTCTGGCGGACACCAGGAAGACTGGCATCCTCAAAGACAGTTGGTAGTTCCAATTAAGTACCGGGTAAAGCTCCTGAGCTTAGCCCACGATCATCCTAGTGGCCATGCTGGGGTGAACAGGACCAACGACCATTTGGGGAAGTCATTCCACTGGGAAGTAATGGGCAAAGACGTTTCTACCTATGTCCGGTCTTGTGAGGTGTGCTAAAGAGTGGGAAAACCCCAAGACCAGGTCAAAGCCCCTCTCCAGCCACTCCCCATAATTGAGGTTCCATTTCAGTGAGTAGCTGTGGATATTCTGGGTCCTTTTCCAAAAAAGACACCCAGAGGAAAGCAGTACATATTGACTTTCATGGATTTTGTCACCTGATGGCCGGAAGCAGTTGCTTTAAGCAACACCAGAGCTAAAAGTGTGTGCCAGGGATTAACAGACATTTTTACCAGGGTAGGTTGGCCCTCCAACATCCTTACAGATTCGGGAACTAATTTCCTGGCAGGGACCATGAAAAGCTTGTGGGAAGCTCATGGGGTGAACCACTTGGTTGCCACCCCTTACCACCATCAAACAAATGGCCTGGTGGAGAAGTTTAATGGAACTTTGGCAGCCATGATACGTAAATTCATAAATGAGCACTCCAATGACTGGGACCTAGTGTTGCAGCAGTTGCTCTTTGCCTACAGGGCTGTACCACATCTGTTTAGGGTTTTTACCATATGAACTTGTGTATGGCCATGAGGTTAAGGGGCCATTACAGATGGTGAAGCAGCAATGGGAGGGGTTTATGCCTTCTCCAGGAACTAACATTCTAGACTTTGTAAGCAACGTACAAAACACCCTCCGAAACTCCTTAACCCTTGTTAGAGAAAACTTAAAAGATGCTCAGGAAGAACAAACAGTCTGGCATGATAAACATGCCAGAGAGCGTTCCTTCAAAGTAGGGGACCAAGTCATGGTCTTGAAGGCGCTTGTCTAGGCTGCTTCCCCACTCTGAAATTTAGGGTACAAATGTATGAAAACTTCTAAGCTTAACTACCAGCTTAGATCTGGTCCGCTGCCACCACTCCCAAAGCTAATTCCCTTCCCTGTGTAGCCTTGAGAGACTCTTCACCAATTCCCTGGTGAATACAGATCCAAACCCCTTGGATCTTAAAACGAGGAGAAATTAACCATCCTCCCCCCCCCTTCCTCCCACCAACACCATCCAACCCCCTTGGATCTAAACACAAGGAAAAATTAATCAGGTTCTTAAAAAGAAGGCTTTTAATTAAAGAAAAAGGTAAAAATCATCTCTGTAAAATCAGGATGGAAAAATAACTTTATAGGGTAATCAAACTTAGAGCTCAGAGGACCCCCCCCTCTAGCCTTAGGTTCAAAGTACAGCAAACAGAGATAAACACTCTAGCAAAAGGTACATTTACAAGTTGAGAAAACAAAGATAAACTAACACGCTTTGCCTGGCTGCTTACTTACAAGTTTGAAATATGAGAGACTTGTTCAGAAAGATTTGGAGAACCTGGATTGATGTCTAGTCCCTCTTGGTCCCAAGAGCGAACAACTTCCCAAACAAAGAGCACAAACAAAAGCCTCTCCCCCCCCCCCCCCCCAAGATTTGAAAGTATCTTGTCCCCTTATTGGTCCTTTGGGTCAGGTGTCAGCCAGGTTACCTGAGCTTCTTAACCCTTTACAGGTAAAAGGATTTTGGAGTCTCTGGCCAGGAGGGATTTTATAGTACTGTACACAGGAGAGCTGTTACCCTTCCCTTTATAGTTATGACAGTGCTCCAAGCCCATAAGATGGAAGCGTCGTGGGAACCATCTTATAGCATCTCCCACCTCAAACCTAAAGCCTAAGGTATACCATGTTAATTCTCTAAAGCCCTTTTATTCCAGAGAATTAAAGGTTTTCCAGTTTACAGCCCAGGGAGAAGATGACTACTACGAAGGGAAAAGTGACGGTGGCGTTGAAGAGGCGAACCTTTCCATGACCCTTGGACGTATGCAGCGATAGCAGATCAAGGAGCTGTACACTAGCTTCTCGCCGATGTTCTCAGCCACCTCAGGACGGACCGAATGGACATACCACTCCATTGACACAGGTAATGCTCGCCCAATTAGAGCTCAACCTTACCCGGTGTCTCCTCAAGCCAAAACTGCTATAGAACGGGAGATCCAGGACATGCTATAGATGGGTGTAATCCACCCCTCTAACAGTGCATGGGCATCTCCAGTGGTTCTAGTTCCCAAACCAGATAGGGAGATACGCTTTTGGGTGGACTACCGTAAGCTAAATGCTGTAACTCGCCCAGACAACTATCCAATGCCACACACAGATGAGCTATTGGACAAACTGGGACGTGCCCAGGTCATCTCTACCTTAGACTTAACCAAGGAGTACTGGCAAGTACCACTAGATGAACCCACCAAGGAAAGGTCAGCCTTCATCACCCATGCAGGGCTGTATGAATTTAATGTGCTCCCTTTCAGGCTACGAAATGCACCCACCACCTTCCAGAAACTTGTAGATGGTCTCCTAGCGGAATTGGGAGAATCTGCAGTCGCCTACCTTGATGATGTGGCCATTTTTTCTGATTCATGGGCAGAACACCTGGAGCATCTGCAAAAAGTCTTCGAGCGCATAAGGGAGGCAGGACTAACTGTTAAGGCTAAAAAGCGTCAAATAGGCCTAAACAGAGTGACTTACCTTGGAAACCAGGTGGGTCAAGGAACTATCAACCCCCTACAGCCCAAAGTGGATGCTATTCAAAAGTGGCCTGTCCCAAAGACAAAGAAACGGGTCCAATCCTTCTTAGGCTTGGCCGGATATTACAGGCGATTTGTACCGCACTACAGCCAAATAGCCACCCCACTGACAGACCTAGCCAAAAAGAAACAGCCAAATGCAGTTCAGTGGTCTGAAGAGTGTCAGAAGGCCTTTAACCAGCTTAAAACAACACTCATGTCTAACCCTGTGCTAAGGGCCCTAGACTTTGACAAACCTTTCCTAGTAACCACAGATGTATCCGAGCATGGTGTGGGAGCAGTTTTAATGCAGGAAGGACCGGATCAAGGATTCCATCCTGTCGTATGTCTCAGCAAATAACTGTCTGAGAGGGAAAGCCACTGGCCAATCAGCTAAAAGGAATGTTACGCCATTGTGTATGCTTTGGAAAAGCTACGCCCATGCGTTTGGGGACGGCATTTCCACCTGCAAACCAACCATGCTGCGCTGAAGTGGCTTCATGCCGTCAAGGACAATAACAAAACAAATTCTTTGATGGAGTTTAGCTCTCCAAGATTTTGATTTTGAAATACAACACATTTCAGGAGCTTCTAACAAAGTAGCTGATGCACTCTCCCGTGAAAGTTTCCCAGAATCAACTGGTTAAAATCATCCTTGAAATGTGGAAAATATTGTTAGGTTTTCTATATTCAGTAGTATATCTAGAGGTGCATGTGTCTTATTAATTCTGTTTTCTCCTAGAGCTCCAGGAAGAAATCACAGCCAGTGTGGAGCAGGCTGTCCAGCACCGTCTGTGATTTGGAGGGCGTGTTATAAACATATAGCTAAGGGTAACATAAAATCCCTCCTTATCTGTAAAGGGTTAAGAAGCTCAGATAAGCTGGTTGGCACCTGACCAGAAGGACCAATGGGGAAAGAAAGTACTTTCAAATCTGGGGGGGAGAAGGAGGGGGGATGCGGCTTTGTTTTGTGATGTGTGGGTGTTCTCTCCGGAGACAAAGGGAGAGACCAAGCAAGTAATCCAGCTCCCACTGAAATGATACTATTTTGGTAATATTAAATGTAAGTAATAGCAAGGAAATGCGTTACAGTATCTTTTGTTTCAGTTTGTGAATTTGCCTTGTGCTAAGAGGAAGGTTTATTCCTGGGTTTTTTTTTGTAATTTTAAAGTTTTGCCTAGAGGGGAAATCCTCTGTTTTGAATCTTTTGTTACCCTGTAAAGTTATCTTCCATCCTGATTTTACAGAGGTGATTCTTTTATCTTTAAATTAATTCTTCTTTTAAGAACCTGATTGATTTTTCATTGTTCTTAAGATCCAAGGGTTTGGGTCTGTGTTCACCTGTACCAACTGGTGAGGATATTATTCCCAAGCCTTCCCCAGGAAAGGGGGTGTAGGGCTTGGAAGAATATTTTGGGGAAATATGATTCCAACTTTCCATGATTCTTTGTCTAAATCACTTGGTGGTGGCAGCATACTGTTCAAGGACAAGGTGGAATTTGTGCCTTGGAAAAGTTTTTAACCTAAGCTGATAAAAATAAGCTTAGTGTTTTTTTCATGCGGGTCCCCATACCTGTACCCCAGGGTTCAGAGTGGGGAAGGAACCCTGACAAGGGCCTTGTGGGGAGGCAGGAGTGAGGAAATCAGAGAGACAGAGTCTAGAGAATGCCACAAATGAGCAGTGGGTGGGAGGGAGGAGTTGCAGCCAACATCCAGAATAATTTAAAACTAGAAGAGTGCAACAACCTGAAGGAATGAAAAGCTCTCACCACTCAGTCCCATTGAGCCAGGACACCAACATCGCAGGGTGCAATGCTGACCTCAGTGCTACTGTCAGGTTTCCCACCGCACTCTGAACTCTGGGGTACAGATGTGGGATCCGCATGAAAGACCCCTAAGCTTATATTCTACCAGTTTAGGTTAAAAACTTCCCCAAGGCACAAATTCCTTTCCTTGTCCTTGGACAGTATTGCTGCCACCACCAAGTGAATTGCACAAAAATTCAGGGAAGGGTCACTTGGAATCCCTATCCCCCCAAGCCTCTTTACCTCCTTTCCTGGGGAGGCTTGAGAATAATATACCAACTAATTGTCTTAGCAATTTGAGTACAGACCAGACCCTTTATCTTCAGGACACCAAAATCAATCAGGTTCTTAAAAGAAGAACTTTATCATCAAGAAAAAAGTAAAAGAATCACACCTGCAAAATCAGAATGGTAATAAAATGATTTAAAACACAGAGGACTCACCGCTGGACTCAGCTTCACAGTTACAAAAACAAGAATAAAACTACCTTTGTAGCATAGGAAAATTCACAAGCTAAAACAAGAGATAACCTAACGCATTTCCTTGCCTACTTACAATTTCTGTGATTTTAGATGGATCATTCTAGGTATATTTTCAGGAGATGTTGTACCTGCTTGGTCTCTCCCTCCATCCGGAGAGAGAACAAACAAAGAGAGCCACAAACAAATCTCCCCCCCCCCCAATTTGAAAGCATTGTCTTTCCTTATTGGTCATTCTGGTCAGGTGCCAACTAGGTTTATTTGAGCTTCTTAACCCCTTACAGGTAAAGCAATTTAGTACAACTGCCAAAGAGAGATTTTATGCTACCCTTCTCTCTATATTTATGACCGCTACAGATTGCAAAGTCATCATTAGCAGGAAGGGTGGAAAGGTCTGCTCAGATGGCAGAATCTCATGTGCTCTTTCTGGAGAAAGGCTATACCCCTGGATCTTTTCAGAGGCCTGTGCCAATGAGAGTCAGTTCATATTTACCTGGCATCTTGGAGAATAGAGGAGTCCAGGCAAGCTCTTTCCCCTTCGATGCAGCTAGGATAAAGTAATGTGAACATTTCAGGTGCCATTCCTGCAGCAAGCCAGAAAAGAGAAACTCAGATCTTTGCAGCAGGGGGGAGGGAGCGAAGGATGTAGGGGAAGGGCTGCAGGCCCACAGCAGATGGAGATAAGGTTAACCTGTTAGATTCCCAGACCCTATTAAAAATGATATTAAAGTAGCCAACAATGCACCAGGAAAGCTCTCCTTTTCCCTGTCTCTGGTGCAGGGACCGCACTGCTATAATCCAGGCACTTTACCTCAGGTCTGGTCTTGAGCCCACTTGGAGACTGAAGCTAGGGAAGAGGCCCACTCAGGAAGTAAGCTACAGCACTAGGGCCTGCACTGACTTCTGGGAAGTTTAGGGAACGGGGTCTGACTCTGCCCATGGGATGGGGCCTGTGCAGCCAGCTGTAGGAGCAGGAGGCAGGCAGTCACTGAAACATATATTAAAAGGCCAGAACATCTGCTGCCTGCCCCAGCTTCATGGGAAGCTTCCCAGCGGGCTCCATGTTAACTGGGTCTCAGATTCCCAGGGCTTCTTCTGTCTACCTAGTAACACCTATATCCCCAGCAGCACCTGCGCAACCAGCCCCATGACCATAAGGGAAGCTACAGTGCACAGCCCCTTAGAGCCAGGTCCCTGGCATAAGAAAGAAAGGGGGTAAAGTTACCTCATATTCATCAAAGGGCTCCAGAGCCTGCACTCTCCGTCGCTCATCTTCGGGGATAAAGCTGGCGTAGAACTCATTCATATCAAGGACACTGCACTTAGCCCATCCCTAAAACAGAGACCCACATTCCCTCAGGGACAGAGCATAACCCGCTCCACTCCTTCACAGCAGGGGCTTCACTCCCCCAGTGACAGACTCCCAACCTGCTCCCAGCCCTAAAACATAGTCAAACTGGCAGTGCTGGCCAGATTCCCACACAATTGGCTGGCCCGAACATGGACAGTCCCCATGGTGGGGGCATACCTCCTGGCTGCAGGATTCACATCCTGAGCATGTTGCTGTGACTAACTCAGAGTCAACACTCATTGCACCCCAGCTAATAGGTCCTGAACTTGTGGGACCCTCTGAAGGATGCAGCTTCACCACAATGAGCAGTGTACTAGCTCCTGCATGGAGAGAGCTGTCAGACAAGGGAAGGTGCTCTAAGAGACTGGGCATGGGGAGAGGAGGCCATGTGGCTGCTGGAGAGGGTAGTGCCTCTTATGCCTAGCCTGGTTCTGACCAACCCACACCAAAGCCCAGTGAGAACATCCCTGCCTTCTGAAGTTATGCTCTTTCCCAGATGGCTCAGACCCCACACCTTCTCCGGGACCATAACCACCTACCCGCTGGAGAAAGCGTCTCCTCTGCGCCTCACAATCGGGATACTGGGCCAGGGCATGCAGCACAGAATTCAGCTGGCTGAAGTGCTGCTGCATGATGCGACCAAAGGGGTCCTCGGGGTGCATCTGCTCATAGACCACAAACTGTGCACAGGGGAAGTGCTGAGCTGCCCACTGGATCAAAGCATCCGACCTGTCAAAGCCACAGGCAGAGGAGAGAAATTGAGAAGGCTGTGGCCCCAGCAGGGATGGGAGCAGGCACCAGGATCCTTCCTGCAGATCCACAGAGGGTGCCACTGGAGGTGGTTCTTCTGTTTGGAGGGAAGTGTGCTGAGCAGAGAAGCCTCTGGTGCTGGGAAGCTGCAAGAGCCATCCCCCAGCTGCCCAGAGGGCTCGAGGAGCTGCCAGGATCCAGAGCCATTCCCATTTGAGATGTAGTTCTGCACATTACCGACTTAACAAAGGGATTTACCCCATGGCAGCTCTAACTAAGTAGCTACCAGTGGCTTCCACAATTCACCCAGGGAACAGCCAAAAGGGTCTAGATACAGGTCTCCAGGATCAGACTTCCCTCTCTCAGACCCTCTCCACATACTAATACTGTCCTCACTGCACCCACTTAGGCACCTAGCTAACAGGGAAGAGAGTGAGCCAACCAACCTGCTGATCTCCATGTAAGTGAGCACCACTTCTGCTAAAAGCATGGTGGGAACCTCAGGGTCCAGGCCTGCCTCCTTTAGGGCTTGTTCCAGCTTAGACAGCTCAGATAAATCCACTCCCAGCAATTTATAATCCTCCACAGCAAAGCTCATGGCTCCTGGGGGAAAACAATCAAGACACCCTCATTACAACACTAACCTCTTGCTGATATGCTGGCAGCAGCAGGAGTGACAGGTACACCCACACGAGACAACCCACTCTCAACAGTGTCCCCACCCCCACTGACAGCATGTGGGGGCAGAAGCTAAGTTCCCTCTAAGCTGCGCAGCTGCACAGCAGCCTATTAAGTGCCATGCAGGCACTCAGGGATGTGTCGGGGAGAGGCGCCCCTAACCCAGCCCCAGCCCCATCCCCTGCCCTGCCGCGGCCGGGGGAGAGATGCCTCTCCCCCCGCAGCCCAGATGCTGCTGTGGGGAGAGAGAGCTGGGGGGAGTCCTCGCTCCCCACTGTAGCCCCAGGGCAGCCTGAACCCCAAACCCCTCATCCCTGGCCCCACCCCAGAGCCCGCACACTCCCATCCCAATCCTCTGCCCCAGCCCTGAGCCCCTCATCCTCGGCCCCAGCTCAGAGCCTGCACCCCCAGCCGGAGTCCTCACCCCCCCGCACCCTAACCCTCTGCCCCAGCCCTGGGCCCCCTCCCATACTCCGAACCCCTTGGCCCCACCCCCGCCACATGAATTTTGTTATGTGCACCAATATGGAGGTGATGTGTCACCTGGTGCACATAACAAAATTAATTCCACACATATGTGGGAAAAATTAGAAGGAACACTGGGCAGGAGACTGGGAAAACCCGTGCCACAGACTCCCATCGCTAATAGACCACAGAGGGACAATGTCAAGAATGGTCTGCAAAAGGCCCAGGAAACTTACAACCAGTGTATTCCCAGTATCCCTTTTGCACACGCCACCTACATACTCTGCATCTGATGACAGGTAAGTTGCATTCTGGCTAGCCTGCTGCAGCCAGAAACGTCATACCTGATTCTCTCCCTCCAACTCCTCCCACGACCATGGCCAGGTCCTTCGTACCCTTGATCAGAGCAGCTTTTCGGCTTGCTACACTTGGGAAATCTACCTCATATACCACAGTGCAACTCAGAAGACCCACAGCCTTGAGGCGGAAATACAGGGAGTCAAAGCCAGCACCAAAAGAAAGGATCTGTGTGGGGAGGGTGGGGGGGGAAGAGAGAGAAATGTTATTTAACTCCAGCAGCAGCCTGGGTATTTGCAGGGCACAAAGCACCAGAGTATGTAGGTGCCAACATCCATGGGGCATTAGCCTGGCATGGCAAAGCCCCGGTAGTAGGAACATGTACACAGACAGTGCCCCCCTCCCAATGATTTTGTCTCCTCTGCCCAGGCTCAAAGAACTAAAGTGGGCAACTAATGGTGCCAGTCTTATATACCCATCTGTGCCTTCCTGGGAAGGGATCATAGGGGATATGCCACACTAATGCAGATCACAGACACCCCGCAACTCTTCCCAGACCCACAATGGGAGCTCAGCCCCTGCACTCCTCCCCCAGAGAATTCACCTGTCTCCTGGGGTGGCCTTGACTCTGTCGCAGAAACTCTCGCACACAATGATCCACAGCTCGGGCCCGGACATAGTAACCCCTAGGAAATAAAATCCAACTGTTGTATCCAGATTTCCCCTTTCACTCAAAAACACCACACTCCCCAGCTGGTGGGAACCTCACCCCTTTCCTTCAGAACCCATTCCTTTCCCAAAAGGCCTCATTCCCTCCTCCTCTACTTCACACCGCTGTGATTCCCCTGTGCTGCAGAAGAGCATGCATAGCCCATTCCCGCTACTCTAGCCCCTGAAGTGGAGTAGGCAGTCTGGAGCTTGCTTCCTTTCCCCTTTGCTGCCTCCAGCTGGTAAATGTGCTTCTCACAGCCCGGCAGCTACCACTGTCCTTCCTTCCCAAGGCCACTCCAGGCCTACTGAGGACATGGAGGGTCCAGGAGGGCAGAGCTGGTAGCTGAGCGGTGGGGAAGTATGCCCAGGATGTCCTCTGAAGTGAAATGGCCCATTCATTACCACTGGTGTTCTCCTCCCCCATCTTCTAGTCTCAGCATTACATGCCTGTGGCCTGCACCAAGCATGCCTATTCCCAGCTCCCAGCACAGACCCATTCAATTGTGCCTAATGCTGGAAATCAATGGGCCTCTTCTGGCACAAAACTGATTCATCCTGACCACGACTCCCGTGCCATCCTCTATGGTGTCATTGACAGCTAGAGCCTCCCACATAAGCCTCTACTACACCAGGCAAAAGAGAGACTGAAAGCACTCTCACTCCTCCTCCAGTGAGATTTGTAACTCTTCATCCTTTGATTTAAGGAAAAATGTCTGTTCCCCTAAGGATTCAAATGAGTAAATCGCAAAAGAGCTACTAATGAAACTACCTGCAAGCAGTGGTGCTAAAGTTTTATGGAATGGTAAGTTTTGAAATATTTCTAAACTGGGACAATCCAGTGACATAGATTTTATGAAAGTTAATAGCCTTCTTCCCTAGACCTGTGGAAAAAAAGTTTAACTGTGATGGGGTGTCCACACCACATGAACCCTGAGCATGGTAATGTGTGCCAGAAAGGGCCAATTAATCTTATATGCTGCAGGGGAACCAGACACTAATAAGGTCTAATGGCAGATGAAGCCCAGCTGAGGGAAGGAGCAGGGATAGGAGCGTACGGTCAGGAAGTGAGAGAAGGAGGGGATGGCAGGATGACTTCTGCAGTCACTCACTAGAGAAAAAGAGAGTTGGCCAAGGTCAAGGAGTAAATCCAGAGACAGGATAAGCCTTGGATCCTGCCCTGGACTAGGGAATTTGACAAGTGGTTAAGAAGGTAAAGTAGCCACAGAGAGAGGCAGAAGCTCCAGTGGTAAACCCATAGATATGCAAAGAGATGAAGAGGTGGAGCAGGAAAGAGCCCAGGGAAACAGCAACAGGGTCTGAGAATTAGCAGACCTAGGTTGCTAGTTACAGGGTCCCTGGGCTAGACCACAGTAGCAGATGGGCCCAGGTTCCCCTACCAGCCACTGCAAAAGTGGCAAACAAACTGGAGTTGAAACAGAAGATTGCCTGAAACAGCACAAGGACAGCTTGTCCGGTGGGATTTTGTTACCTCAGAACTGGAGGACTATACAGTGACTCGGCCAAAGGGACGAGTCATAAAGAAGGAGAACCCTGAGTCCCGGAGAGAGAGGCCACAGTACAAGCAACCAATAGAAAGGGGTGTGAAATGGGCGCAAGGGCTAATTCCCAAACCCAGCCATAAGGAGGTGCACCTGCAGTGAGTGGAACCCTGTTACACCATCTGAAAATTTTAAAACCTATCTTTGGGGGGAGCCTATAATTCAGGAACTCCATTACCAAATGACACTAAAATTGCACCCTAAAGTATACTTGTGCCCCTGTTGTTGCACAGTAACATTTAGGACAATCTCACTGTGCACATGGATCTTAGAACACTCCGAAAAATTACCTCAACATTGAGCATAGCTTTCTGCTCAATCATGACAGTGCATTTCCATTATTAAGAAAAAGAATGACCAAGACTGAAGGCCAAGCTAGGATTTACTGACAGTACAGAACAATGGAAGCTCTACCCACAAAATAAAATCAATCACAGCATATCCCCTCTCCCACTAAGTAACAGTAGCCCCTCCTACTGAACCAAGAAACAAGAACCAAACAAACCAAAGCCCATTCCTCACCAATGAATCAGCGGTGCTCGTCTGCATCTCTTGGTAACGAAGTACTGTAGGAAGCCATCCTGGATGTAGCCAAGAGCAGCGGTGGAGCATTTACTGACAATACTGCTGTCGTTAGTGCCCTGAATCTGAACAGGGAACAAGGAGAAGGCCTGCTCACTCACATTCTGTCTGCTGATGCCTACCTAGGAGTAGCCATAAGGAAACAGCTGGATCTAAACAGGGTAGCGCAGGCCCTTTCCTCCTTTAGAAACCAAGTTAATCCATCCCTTGGAGACTCACAGGCCCAGTGAGTTTCCTCAATGTCCAAGTGAAACATGTTGCCCGGCAGCAGGGCTAGGGCACTGACAGACTACACACTTCTGCTGTATCCATAGATACACTATCCCCATCCACCACACCAGTCATGGGGACTCATCAATGGCATATGTGAGGTCAGGAGACTAGAGCATCAGTGGCCCAATATGCAGTCCAAAACTGATACATGAATTCTTTGTGCCGCAGTGTAACCCTATGCCATAGGCATCAGAGGCAGAGAGAGTTCCTCTCTTCTTCTGTAAAGACTGCAAAGCCGTACTAGAAAGGGAGTCAGGACCTTGTTCAGGATCCTGCATCTATCGCTCTTGCCCCACCCCATGATGGCAGAACACTCCCATCATCACTGAAGTTACACTAGGAAAATATGTAATATTTATAATGTGATTGAGCAGCTAAGGTGAAGCCAGCCTCCTCTCTGCAGAGGCCTCTACCCCAGAACCCCAGGCAGCACAAAGTGCCTCAATAGGCCCCACCTCATCCCCACTGCTTCCTCCTGACTGTTGCCACAGGCCAATGGTTCTCAACCAAGGGTACGCGTACCCCTGGGGATACACAGAGGTCTTCCAGGGGGTATATTAACTCATCTAGATAGTTGCCTAATTTTACAACAGGCTACATAAAAAGCACTAGCAAACTCAGTACAAACTACAATTTCATACAATGACTTGTTTATACTGCTCTATATACCATACACTGAAATGTAACTGCAATGTGCAGACCTCTGAGCTTGGACTAAAGCTGGAACTCTGGTACCCTCCCACCCTGCAGAGTCCTAGAGCCCAGGCTCAATCAATGAAACAGAAAGACCTCAGGGCCCCACCTCTCTGTGCCAGGGGCATCACAAGAGTGAGCAAGAGGGACAGAGTCTCACAAGCACACCCAGCCCCACCCTCCAATCCAGATGGGGGCAAGTAGGCTCAGCCCAGCAGTATCAAAGTGTGGAGGGGCTTAGTGTGAGGTCCATATGGGGGAGGATCTGGATGCACAGGGGCTTGTTGGGGAGTTCTGGGTGCAGGAGGAATGAGACTCTGCGGGTTCCAGGTGAAGATGGTTGGGGCTCAGCACTGGGGGGTCCAGATACATGGAGGGGGCAGCTCCGCCTACAGTGACTCCTCCCCTGCGGCTGGGGAGCAATGAGGGCAGGAAGCAGGGGGTGTATGGTGCTTTCTGCAGCCAGGGGAGATTTCTGGGAGAAGCTCTGACCTGGTCCCAGGAGCAGCCCATGCAAGGGAAGAAGTAGTCCTGTCCTTCCCCAGCCAGGACTAGCAGCTAGACCTGCTCGGGCATCCCCAGCCCTGCCCCTCCTCAGCTCCAGGCGCACTGCAATAGCAAGCACTTCCATGCTCAGCCCTGCTGTGATTTACATCTCTGCCAGCTGCTCCAGGTACCAAAACCAAGATGCCTATGTTGCCCGGGAGGGGAATCTTACCACTCTTGTGGCTTCTCTTTGCTTCCTGTCAGAAGTCTTTCTTCTGTGGGGAAGCAAAGAAATCTGCCAGGGCCATGAATTCTGCACGAGTAGTGGTGCAAAATTTCCTCAGAAGTAAGTCATGCTGCACATGCACATTTCACACTCTTTGGAGCAACAGTTTACTTCCAAGCTGAGACAGAGTTCTTAACTTAACCCTCAATATCTGAAATACTGCTTTCCACACTGGCAATGGGTGCTATACCCTAGCTAGTTTCTCAAATGCGGCCACCAGGAGATTTTCTTGCACCCACAGCCTCCTGGGCAGTGACTGGGGGAGGCAGGGCAAAGCAGTGGATCCTCCCCCAGGGCCACCTCCCCACCTGGAGCCACAAATGCCAGAGAAGCAAGCAGCCAGTGAGTTCCCCACCTTCCTGGGGATGGTGAAGCTTGGGCTTCAGGCTTCAGCCCTAGGGTGGCAAGCAGCAGGCTCTGGTCGTGGAACTTCGGGTTCTGGCCCTGAGCTCACCACATACACACTCCTCATCGCCCCTGACCCCCACTGTCTCTCCCGGCCCTGGGACTCTAGCCTCCAGCAGTGGGACTCTGGCCTCAGGGCCCTGGCCACACAGGCGCTGGCTCTGCCCCCCCCCCCCCACACACACACACATCACCCCTGGCCCCCACTGCCACCCCAGGCTCCCATCCAACCTCCCATTACCCCTGGACCCCACTGTCTCCGTGCTCACTTCCCCATCCAGGGTTTAATTTGTCCCCGGGTTGCAAGGCTGAGTAAGTCTGCTGTGAAAATTTATATTTATATATTTGTTGATATCACTCTGCTGTGAAACTTACTAGCTAGCAAGTCTTTTTAAAAAAGCAACCAAAAAGCAAAAGAAACAACAAAAGACAAGAATATGCAAAATATCTTATTTGTGTATCTATTTTCTTTAGGTCCAGTAAAGAATAGACACAATTGTAAATTATTTTTATTATCCAGTCTGCAAAAAAACTCTTCATGAATAAATTAGAATATTTTGCCGCATATATGCATATTTAAGTCCATTAATGGCTATTAGCCAGGATGGGTAAGGAATGGTGTCCCTAGCCTGTCTGTCTGTCAGAGGGTGGAGGTGGATGGCAGGAGAAAGATTCATAGATTCATAGATTCTAGGACTGGAAGGGACCTCGAGAGGTCATCGAGTCCAGTCCCCTGCCCGCATGGCAGGACCAAATACTGTCTAGACCATCCCTGATAGACAGATCAGATCACTTGATTGTTACCTGTTAGGTTCACTCCCTCTGGGGCACCTGGCATTGGCCACTGTCGGTAGACAGGACTGGGCAACATGGACCTTTGGTCTGACCCAGTACGGCCGTTCTTATGTTATTTGTTTTTCCTAAAGTTAATTAAGAATTTTAGGGGAAACTGTCAAAGCAGCCACCAGCAAGAGTTGGTGGCCTCACTGGGCGATGCGCTGCAGAAGGGACACCCAGAAGGGGTGAGACAGTCGCGCCCCACGTGTGCACAGCAGGGCCAGGTGACTTGTCATAAAATGGGTTTCAGAACAGCAGCCGTGTTAGTCTGTATCCGCAAAAAGAAGAACAGGAGCACTTGTGGCCCCTTAGAGACTAACACATTTATTAGAGCATAAGCTTTCGTGGGCTCCGAAGAAGTGGGCTGTAGCCCACGAAAGCTTATGCTCTAATAAATGTGTTAGTCTCTAAGGGGCCACAAGTGCTCCTGTTCTTCTTGTCATGAAATGCTGCGGGCGGATCTGCAACCTGGGAAACCCTCCGCCGGGAGCCGCCATCCCCGCCACACCCCCGCGAGGCGGAGCTCGGGGCAGGTCCCCGGCCGCGCGGGGACACGGGGCGGGCAGGGAGGTGATGTGCTCGCTGCACCGACCCGCCCTGGGGCCCGGGCTGCCCGAGCCGCGCCGGCGCGAACCCCGCAGCGCCCCCGGGACGGGTCCCCCGCCGGGCGGGCCAAGGCCGCGCGATCCCGGCGCTCACTCACCGCCTCGTCCCGCGCCGCGCGCCGCCCCCTCCCGCTCCGGCCCATCCCACCGCTGCCGAGCAACCGGCGCCCTCACTCGAGCAGTGAGAAAACTCCTGGTGTGCAGAGTGGCCCGCCTGAGACCATAGAGAGCGGCTTCCGGCGGCGCCCAGGAGACACCCGCCCAGGGTGATAGAGCTCAGCCTCCGGGGCGGATAGAGCGGTCCGCCACAGTGAGACTATTGGTCAGCCGCTATGGTCGCGGATGGAGGGAAGGGCGGGGCTAAAGGCTGATCGAAGAAAGGGGCGGGGGGAAATCGGTATTTCCCTCCTCTCCCCTCCCCCATCGCCTTAGCTGAGTCCGGCGGGGGTCCGGTCCGGCGCCCAAACCGGGCTCCTCTGCCGCGCTGAGGGGAGAGTGGGCAGGGACGGGGGTGGGGCTGTGCACTTTGACTCCCCAGCGCACAATGTGCCAGAAAACTCAACATGCTGTGCAGAGTCTTGTCAAACTTCGCACAATTCCACAGGTTTTATTTGTCAAATGGCTGGGGAGCACAGGCCAGTGGAGATCACAGGGCAGCTCCCCCCAGTATCCTGTCTGCCGACAGTGGCCAAGGCCAGGGGTCCCGGAGGGGGTGAACCCAACAGGCAATGATCAAGTGATCTCTCTCCTGCCATCCATCCCCACCCTCTGACAGACAGAGGCTAGGGACACCATTCCTTACCTGTCCTGGCTAATAGCCATTAATGGACTTAACCACCATGAATGTATCCAGTTCTCTTTTAAACCCTGTGATAGGCCTAGCCTTCACAACCTCCTCATGCAAGGAGTTGCACAAGTTGACTGTACGCTTTGTGAAGAACTTCCTTTTATTTGTTTTAAACCTCCTGACCATTAATTTCATTTGGTGGCCCCTAGTTCTTGTATTATGGGAACGAGTAAATAACTTTTCCTTATTCACTTACTCCACACCACTCATGATTTTATATACCTCTATCATATCTCCCCTTAGTCTCCTCTTTTCCAAGCTGAAAAGTCCTAGCCTCTTTAATCTCCTCATATGGGACCTGTTCCAAACCCCTAATCATTTTAAAAAGAAGAACAGGAGTACTTGTGGCATCTTAGAGACTAACAAATTTATTAGAGCATAAGCTTTCGTGGACTACAGCCCACTTCTTCGGATGCATATAGAATGGAACATATATTGAGGAGATATATATACACACATACAGAGAGCATAAACAGGTGGGAGTTGTCTTACCAACTCTGAGAGGCCAATTAATTAAGAGAAAAAAAAACTTTTGAAGTGATAATCAAGCTAGCCCAGTACAGACAGTTTGATAAGAAGTGTGAGAGTACTTACAAGGGGAGATAGAGTCAATGTTTGTAATGGCTCAGCCATTCCCAGTCCTTATTCAAACCGGAGTTGATTGTGTCTAGTTTGCATATCAATTCTAGCTCAGCAGTCTCTCTTTGGAGTCTGTTTTTGAAGTTTTTCTGTTGTAATATAGCCACCCGCAGGTCTGTCATTGAATGACCAGACAGGTTAAAGTGTTCTCCCACTGGTTTTCGAGTATTATGATTCCTGATGTCAGATTTGTGTCCATTAATTCTTTTGCGCAGACACTTTAGGGGTTCGAAGGGTGGGAGGGGGATTAGGGCTGGCGCAGGGAGTTGGGGTGCGGGAGGGGGTCAGGAGTGCAGGCTCCGGGTGGCACTTACTTCAAGCAGCTCTCGGAAGCAATGGCATGTCCCCCCTCCAGCTCCTACACAGAGTCGCGGCTCTGCGTGGTGTGCGCACCCCCATCGGCAGGTGCTGCCCCCGTAGCTCCCCTTGGCCACAGTTCCCGGCCAATGGGAGCTGCAGAGCTGGTGCTTGGGCTGGGGGCAGCCCACGGAGCCAGAGGGGGGACGTGCCGCTGCTTCTGGGAGCCGCATGGAGCCAGGGCAGGCACCAGAATTTTAACAGCCCAGTCAACAGTGCTGATCGGAGCCTCCAGGATCCCTTTTCGACCAGGCATTTCTGTCGAAAACTAGACACCTGGCAACCCTAAGGGGGTGGTCATTGGGGTGTGAGAGTGGGCAGGGACCGGGGTGGGTGAGGAGGAGGTGATACCAGGGTGGTATGTGTTGCTTTGGGAGGTGGGGAGTAGGTGGTGATCAGGGTGGGAGCTTGTGACTGAATGCACCCCTATATTCACAACCTACATACTATTGTAATAATTCTCATACAAAATATGCCTTGTTGAGGTATTTGAAAACTAATAACCTGATGGTGAATAATATCATGGTGAAATGTGTGAAGCAACTTTATATGCAAAGTTATAAACAAGTTGAAATTAGGTCTGAAACGTGTTTACTAGTTTTTCAAAGATAAGGGACAAGCTTTTGCCTCTAGCCAGGTGTCATCAAAGTTGATGGGCAGTCACCTATCAAGCGGCCATTCTTTGCCAAGGAAGATGTGGGGGCAGGAACAGACCAATTTGCATCTTAGCAAACAACAGCATGCAACCTCTTTCACCACCAGATACCTTGTCTCTCTCATCACAGCAGGAATGAACTATATCTAGGAGTAACCCTCAGAAAAATTCATTTTCAAAGGGTAACTGACTTATAAAAGTGAGGGTTATAAATACTCCCCGTTATCTCTCATCTCGTTCTCTCTTTCACTTACGAAGACAAAAGAAACATACGTTGGACTTTGAGAGCCAATCCTGGCCTGAGAGTTTGGTCAGCAGTGTTACTGGGAACATGTGGTAAAGGACTTCACCTTAAACCAAGTCTACTTTAAGTTTTAGTACTAGGAAGTGTTTTATCTTTATTTCTCTTGTAATCATTTCTGACTTTAATGCCTTATAGTTGTACTCACTTAAAATCTATCTGCTTGAAGTTAATAATCTTGTTTTATTCTTTAATCAAACTAATCCAGTGTTGTTATCTGTGCAGGTAACTCCATTTAGAGTAGTATCTAGGACAGGGAGTGTGTTGGGCTCATCCTGCAAGTGGTAGCCAAGGCTGATATAAGCCAGAGTGTGACTGGAGTGTGCTGACAGCTGCTGGACCCTGGCTGTGGATATACACAGACACTCAGATTGGGACCTGCATGCTGGCAGGCTGACTGGGAGGTGTGATGATTTGTGGGAGGTGGTTAAGAAAAACAAGTTTTCTCCCTCCTCCTTGTAACAACCTTTTTATGTACATGAAAACTGTTATCATGTCCCCTCTCAGTCTTCTCTTTTCCAGACTAAACAAACCAAATTTTTTCAATCTTCCCTCATAGGTCATCTTTTGTAGACCTTTAATCATTTTTGTTGCTCTTCTCTGGACTCTTTCCAATTTGTCCACATCTTTCCTGAAATGTGGCGCCCAGAACTGATCACAATACTCTGGTTGAGGCCTAATCAGCATGGAGTAGAGCGGAAGAATTACTTCTCGTGTCTTGCTTACAATACTCCTTCTAATACATCCCAGAATGATGTTTGCTTTTTTTGCAACAGTGTTATACTGTTGACTCGTATTTAGCTTGTGATCCACTATGACCCCCAGATCCCTTTCCGCAGTACTCCTTCCTAGGCAGTCATTTCCATATCATTTTGAATTTTAATCCATTCCTCCAAAGCACTTGCAACCCCTCCCAGCTTGGTATCGTCCGCAAACTTTATAAGTGTATTCTCTGTGCCATTATCTAAATCATTGAAGATATTAAACAGAATATTGAACATCATCTTCAAGGTCCCATTAAATCTCTCCACCAGCCCACTCGACTGAGGGTGATACGCCAAGGCCCAGTGGTGCTGGACCCCACACTTCTCCCACAAGCACCAGAGTGGGGCTGACATGAAATTGGAGCCCTGGTCTGTAAGGACCTCCCGGGGGAAACCCCCTCTGCTGAAGATGGTCAGCGGCACGTCCACCACAGTGTCTGCCTTGGTAGAGGATAGGGGCACCGCTTCTGGGTAATGGATCGCAAAATCTACCACCACCAGAATGTATTTCTTCCCTGCCCAGGCTGCCTTGCTGAGGGGCCCCACTATGTCTATGGGCACTTTCTGAAAAAGGCTCCTGTATGACAGGGAGGGGTCTCAAGGCTGCTTTATCCTTGTCCCGGGCCTTCCCTACCTTCTGGCAGGGGTCGTAGGACCTGCAGTACTGCTGGATGGCATCACAGACTATGGACCAGTAAAAGTTCTGTAGCACCCTCTGCCTGGTGCACTGGATCCCCCGGTGTCCCGGGTTGTTGCGGAGTATTGGGGGACTCAGGGCCCTGCACCCCCGGCTTCCTGCGATTCAACATGACTCTCAGCCAGCCAGTAAAGCAGAAGGTTTATTTGGATGACAGGAATACAGTCCAAGACAGGTCTTGCAGGCACAGACAACAGGGCCCCCCTCAGTTAGGTCCAGCTTGGGGTCCCAGGGCATGCCAGCCCACCCCCCTTTGGGGGGTCAGAGCCATCTCTGCCTCCCAGCCATCTCTCCAGCCTCCTTCTAGCCTGCTTCCAGCACTCTCCTTTTGCGACCCCTCCCACAGCCTTTGTTCAGTTTCCCGGGCTAAGGAGTCACCTCACCTTCAACCCCTTCCTGGGTTCTCATGTTACACACTCAGGTATGCGCCCTCGGGCAGATCCCATCCTGCAATGCAGACTATCCCAGCACACTCCCCTGTCAGCATTCACAGACCACCGTGAGAACAGGCCCAGTTCGTCACATCTCTCCCCCCTTCGAGACCGAACTGAGCAGGGTCACTTTAGCCAGTGACCCGGGGAAGTTCGAACCTACCCCCGTTCCCATGGATGCCCCCGCATCCCTCCCATTCCTTGGTGAGAATTACACCAGGCCCCTCCAGTTTCACGCTCCCCCTTAGGTTGGGGTTGCTTGATGGCACTCGCAGTTCGCATGTGGGAAGGTTTATGCGGCCTGCGCCCTTTTCCCACCCCCATACCTCTGGGGCTCCAACTGGGCTGTGGTCTTCTCCCAGCGCTCCAGTCTGGAGGTCTGTGCTTTGGGCTCTCTTGGTTTAGAGCCGCCCTTTTTACCTTGGCCACCCTCCGAAAAGGCTCCTCTATGCTGGGCAAGGGTCCTAAAGCTGTTTTCCCCTTGTCCCAGGCCTTCCTCCCCCTCTGACAGGGGTCACAGGATCCGCAGTACTGTCGGACAGTAGCAAAGACCCCAGGCCAGTAAAAGCTCCGTAGCAGCCTCTGCTGGGTACGCCAGGTTCCCTGGTGCCCTGCGAGGGGAATGTCATGGGCCCGGCACAGCAGCTGGCGGCGATACTTCTGGGGTACCACCAGCTGCCTCCTGATCCCCCCTGACTCCATTTTCCCTGGGGGAGCCCATTCTCGGTACAGGAACCCCTTCTCCCACAGGAACCTTTTCCGGCCACCTCGTCCCATGGTCTGTACCGCATTGAGGTCAGCCAGGTCCCTTATCTTCCGCAAGGAGGGATCTCTCTGCAACTCGGCCTGGAACTCAGCAGCTGGGACGGGGATGGCCACCTGCTCTTTCTCGCCCGCTGGGTCCGAAGCTGCAGCCTCCCTGAGCCGCGTCCCTGGGCGTTCCCTCCCCACCAGGTTAGAGTCCCGCGCCTCAGGCAAGGCACCCCCCCCAAGGCCAGGGCGCAGTGCCCCTCGCCGGCTCTGACCGCGGGTCACAACTAAGGCGGTCTGGGGGCTGCTGGGCCAGTCCTCTAGGTCCCCCCCCATCAACACCTCAGTGGGCAAATGGTGGTGCACTCCCACGTCCTTGGGGCCCTCCTTGGCCCCCCATTTCAGGTGTACCCTCGCTACGGGAACCTTGAATGGGGTCCCGCCCACCCCGGTCAGGGTCAGGAAGGTGTTGGGCACCACCCGATCTGGGGCCACCACCTCGGGCCGGGCCAGTGTCACCTCTGCGCCCGTGTCCCAGTAACCATAAACTTCCTTCCCATCCACCTCCAGGGGAACAAGGCACTCGCTCCGCAGGGACAGCCCCGCGCCAACCCTGTAAACGGAGAACTTTGAATCCGGAGCATCTGGCCCCCCAGAGAAGCTGGCCTGGGGCTCTCCTCCCTCCTTAGCAGGTGGTACTCTGCCAGCCCCCCTTCCCTGGGAATGCTGCCTCTCGCCAGGCTGGGTCTCTACCCAGTCAACCCTCTGTGGGTTCGGCCTGCTCAGTCTGTCCCTGAGCCTGGGGCACTGGGCCCGTATGTGGCCCTTTTGGCCACAGTGGTAGCAGCCCATGTCCCATGGGTCCCCTTGAGTGGGTCGGATGGTCCTGATGCCGGATGTTCCCCTCTGATGGGGTTTTTCTGTATTTTCCCACGGGGAGGTCCCATGGTGACTCTCTCTCTGCGTTGTGGTGGGATTGCTCCTTTGGGACTCCTCCCTGCCACCCCCTGACCGGCTCTTTACAAACTCATCAGCCAGCTGCCCGGCGTGTCGCGGGTTCTCTGGCTTTCTGTCCACCAACCACAGCCTCAGGTCGGATGGGCACCGCTCATACAGTTGCTCCAGTACCAGCAGTTTAATCAGGTCCTCCTTCGTCTGGGCCCCACCAGCCCACTTGCTGGCGTATCTTTCCATGCGGGCGGCTAGTTGCAGATATGAGATCTCAGGGGTTTTATCTTGACTCCGGAACCTTTCCCGGTACATCTCAGGAGTCAGCCCAAACTCTCGTAGCAGGGCCTTTTTGAATAGTTCGTAGTCCCCTTTCTCTGCCTCTCCCAGTTGGCGGTACAATGCCACGGATTTGGGGTCCAGTAAGGGGGTAAGGACCCGGAGTCTGTCCGCGGGATCCACCCGGTGCAGCTCGCAGGCCGTCTCAAAGGCCTCCAGGGAGTCATCCATGTCCTCCCCCTCCTTGTATGGGGCCATGATGCACTTATCAAAGCTCCGTGCAGTCCTGGGTCCCCCCTCACTCACCGCAGCCGGGGGTTCGCTGCCCTTCAATCTCGCCAGTTCCAGGTCATGCTGACGCTGTCTCTCATTCTCCTCCCGTTGTCTCTCATTCTCCTCCCGTTCACGCTGATGCTGTCTCTCTTTCTCCTCCCGTTCATGCTGTCTCTGTCTCTCTTTCTCCTCCCGTTCATGCTGTCTCTGTTGTTCACGATCCTCCAGCTCTCTCAGTTTTAGCTCTTTCTCCCATTCCAGCCAATTCCGCTCCCCGGATGCCGAACGTCGCCGGGAGGATCCTCTGCTGGCCGGCGAGCTTCGCCGGGGGGACCCCCTGCTGGCCGGGGGGGCCACGGCGCCTTCGGTATTTGCTGGGCTCCTCCCCACCCTTCCCCTAGGCATAGGAAGGAGGGGTCTCGGGACGCCCTCAGCAGCCGGCTGACCACTCCCAGCTGGGACAAACACTGGTGCCTGCGCTGCATTTGCCAGGCTGCTTCCCTGAGACACAGGGATCAGTTCATTCGCGCGATCTTCTGCCTCCAGCTGGGCAATGAGCTGTTCTTTGGTGAGCCTCCCAATGCGCAGCCGCCTCTGCTTGCACAGCTCCACCAGGTCGCTCTTAAGCCACTTGGCATACATCTTCCTGCTGGCCACTCACCGGCCTGTGTGCTCACAGCTCCCCACAGTTCCCAGGGGGCCCCCTAGTGTGCCAGCCCTTCTCGAGGTCACCACCTCTCTGCCAGGGTCGAGCTGCAGACTCCTCCGCCCCTGGGACCACTCGCTGCGATCCCCTCGGGGGACCCTGTTACTGCAAAAGTCCTTCTCGCTGGTCACACACTCCCAGGGGTAATAACCGTCTCTCTCTCACTCTTCAGCGCGCCTGGTCCCCGTCAATCCCCCTTCGTTTTACTGCTCCCCAGTCACTTACTGCAGGAAGCGCCATCCACGGGGTGCAGTAGATCCCGCCGCTGCCACCAGTTGTTGCGGAGTATTGGGGGACTCAGGGCCCTGCACCCCCGGCTTCCTGCGATTCAACATGACTCTCAGCCAGCCAGTAAAGCAGAAGGTTTATTTGGATGACAGGAATACAGTCCAAGACAGGTCTTGCAGGCACAGACAACAGGGCCCCCCTCAGTTAGGTCCAGCTTGGGGTCCCAGGGCATGCCAGCCCACCCCCCTTTGGGGGGTCAGAGCCATCTCTGCCTCCCAGCCATCTCTCCAGCCTCCTTCTAGCCTGCTTCCAGCACTCTCCTTTTGCGACCCCTCCCACAGCCTTTGTTCAGTTTCCCGGGCTAAGGAGTCACCTCACCTTCAACCCCTTCCTGGGTTCTCATGTTACACACTCAGGTATGCGCCCTCGGGCAGATCCCATCCTGCAATGCAGACTATCCCAGCACACTCCCCTGTCAGCATTCACAGACCACCGTGAGAACAGGCCCAGTTCGTCACACCCTCTGCCTGGTGCACTGGATCCCCCGGTGTCCCGGGAGAGGGACATCATGGGCAGGTACAGCAGCCTGCGGTGGTATTTCTGGGGGACCACCAGCTGTCTCCTGATCCCCCGTAGTTCCACTCCCCCTGGGAGAGCCCATTCCCAATACAGGAATCCCTTCTCCCATAGGAATCTTTCCCTGCAGCCTTCACAGCATGGCGAAACCCCTTGGGGGTCAGCAAGTTCCCTCAGCTTCTGTAAGGAGGGATCCTTCCACAGCTCGGCCTGGAATTCAGCGGCTGGAGAGGGGAGTGAAACCAGTTCCCTCTTGCTGCCTGCAGTCACAGCCCTCCAGACTGGAGCACTGGGTTTCAGGCTGTCTTGGTTAAGTGCCCCTGTGATGCTACACCCCATTTTTCATAGAGAAATTGTTATGATATGAATATGGCATAACTAAGATATGTTTTATGCAAGATGGGTCTTGTGAGATATCATTGGAAAGGTTATGGTTTGCTGAAGATGATTATCCTATTTATAAGCATGTATCATTTCTGTGTCTGAAGTTAGGAATATTGACTGTGTAACAATTACAAAGTGGGTTTACACCTCGGGAACGCCCACCAGCCAGAATGCAATCTGTCTGGATGGCCATTAGGGAGAAAAATAGGACTTTGAAGATGCTCATTTCCCACCTTCCCAAGATGCTTCCTGGGACACTACAAACAACCTTTGAATCATGGCTGCTTTGACGCTGTAGGGTCATGTGATTAAGTCACCTGGTATTGGATTCCATGATAGAATATCAGTATTTTTCCACTGGGGGGGGAGGAGGAACCACACTGGAAAACAAAGGGTTCCCGCCATATGTAAAACCTATTTAAGACAGGGGAGTGACGTATTCAGGGTCATTCTTCACTGAAACCCTGCCCAGGATAACTGTTGGAAACATCGTAGGCTACATCTACACTAGAAATTTCAAAGCGCTGCTGTGGGAGCGCTCCTGCAGCAGCGCTTTGAAGTGTGAGTGTGGTCACGCATGAGCGCTGGGAAAGAGCTCTCCCAGCACTCCTGGTAATCCACTTCCACGAGGGGAATAACTCCGAGCGCTGGGAGCCTGTCTACACTAGCACTTTAAAGCGCTCAGACTTGCTGCACTCAGGGGGGTGATTTTTCATACCCCTGAGCCACTAATTAGAGAGCTATAAAATGTAAGCATAGACAAGCTCTACGAAACAAAGACAAAAGTGGGAGAGAAGAGCTGAGCCCCGTCTGGAAAAGGTGTCTGGCTTGCAGAAGAAATGCCTAAAACAACATTTAAGGTGAGAAATTACTACTTGTAAAGTAAAAGTAGAAAGTAACAGAATGCCCACAACTAAAACCTCTCCAGCACATCATCAAGGATCTACAACCTATCCTTGAGGATGATCCCTCACTCTCACAAACCTTGGGAGACAGGCCAGTCCTCACTTACAGACAGCCCCCCAACCTGAAGCAAATAGCCACCAGCAACTACACACCACACAACAAAAACACTAACCAAGGAACCAAACCTTGCAACAAACCCTGTTGCCAACTCTGTCCGCATATCTATTCAAGGGACACGATCATAGGATCTAACGGCATCAGCCACACCATCAGGGGCTTGTTCACCTGCACATCTACCAATGTGATATATGCCATCATGTGCCAGCAATGCCCCTCCGCCATGTACATTGGCTAAACTGGACAGTCTCTACGCAAAAGAATAAATGGACACAAATCAGACGTCAAGAATTATAACATTCAAAAACCAGTCGGAGAACACTTCAGTCTCCCTGGACTCTCAATAACAGACTTTAAAATGGCAATTCTTCAACAAAAAAAATTCAAAAACAGACTCCAACGTGAAGCTGCAGAACCGGAATTAATTTGCAAACTGTACACCATCAAATTAGGCCCAAATAAAGACTGGGAGTGGATGGGTCATTACAAAAACTAATTTCCCCATGCTGATCTTCACACCTTCTTGTCAGCTATTTGAAATGGGCCACCCTGATTACATTGCCCTCATTACCACTACAAAGATGATTTTTCCTCCCTTGGTATTCCACTGTTGAGAATAGCCCACTTCCATTTTAATTGAATTGTCTCATTAGCACTGACCCCCCCACTTGGTAAGGCAACTCCCATCTTTTCATGTACTGTGTATATATACCTGCTACTGTATTTTCCACTCCATGCATCTGATGAAGTGGGTTCTAGCCCATGAAAGCTTATGCCCAAATAAATTTGTTAGTCTCTAAGGTGCCACAAGGATTCCTTGTTGTTTTTGCTGATAGAGACTAACACGGCTAACACTCTGAAACCTGTGTAAATAAAAATTATCACTAGATGGAGCTATTTCATACCAGGTTATCTCTCTCTCTGTGTGTCTTGCTGCAGTATAGCTAGAGAGTACTGTGTTTGTGGCAGTGTGTATTTGCACTGTTACTATGTTGATTGGTGCCATTTTTTCACGTGTGTGTGTGTGTGTGTGTGTGTGTGTGTGTGTGTGTGTGGAGGGGTGGGGGTGCTTGCTGGGGATATTTGGCAGGATCTAGTACTCAGCATGCGTGAAGCGTGGTAGAAGGAACCCAGTTGTCTGTGATTTAAAACCAAGGGGAACCTTATGATTCAGGGTTTGGGATCTTTTTTCCTTCTTCCTTCTCTCCCAGGAGGACTCACCAGGCCCCACATGTGTGTCTGCTTCAGAAACCACCTGTCCATAAGTGCTAGCCCAGAACTGAGAGAAGGCTACTGCGTGAGGACAAATTCAGGCACTGATGGGTAATGCCTAGAGATTTTCCTCCTCCCTGCAGTCTCCACACCCCGGCTCCCTGCTCCCAAGCTGGAGAGGTCTGTTGGAGTCAACAGCATGTGGGTGAGACTCAAGTCGGCTGATCTCAGAGTCTTTCCTTCCTGAACAAACATTTTCCATTCTGAAATAATCCCGTCTATATTTAGAAAGTTCTGGATCCTCCAAAGCAACCAGCGTGTTCCTTGGGAAGGGACATTCCCCAAATTGTTTGCTTCCCTTTACAAAACGCCAACAAGCCCCTCACCACCAGGTTTGCATCTGTCCGAGAGCAGTGTTGATCAAAGGCACATGTTTGACTTGCACCAAAATAACTCAAGTCCCCCAGGCAGCCGCTCCTGCTCTCCCCACCCCCAATGGAGTTTGAGACGAAGTCTGTAATCACAATCCACAGCATTTCGGAAACCACCTCCCCATCTTGCTTCCTCCCAGCTGATTTCCAGGGGAACAGAAGGAGACTGTTCGCTACCAGGGAGGAAGTCCAGGCCTAAGTGAGCAGCTTTCTAAGAGGCACCTACCAGAACAAGGCATGTACTGCCAGGTAGTCCCTGCCAAGTGAGGTCGCTGTGCTGCAGAAGCATGGATGAAGAGACTCCGGAGGAGGAGGTTAGAAGAGGCAGCCAGGACAAGAGCTAAGAAGAGTTAGGAGTTAAGGGCAGTTCTTACAGTGGACTGAAAAAAAAAGGGTGTGTCTATGGGGTGGGGGGTGTCTACTATCACTCACACATCAGCCCATCTCCCCTACCCAGCAATTAATTCACCCCACAACCCCCAAATCAATTCTGCCCCCTGCCTCCATCATTCTGCCCTCACATCAGTTCTTGCCCCTCCCTCCAGCCTCCCCTCTGTTCCTCCTGCAGCTAAGGAGACCTTCATCCTCCTCTCCCCTTCCCAGGCTTAGTGTTGCAAGGAGGAATGTGGGGTGGGAGGGCACAGAGCAGAGGAGGAGTGGGGAGAGAGGGGAGCAGCTGGGGCCTTTCTGCTCCCCCCTCAACTCTTTTGAGAATGGTGAGGGCTCCTGAGGGGCGGGGGAAGAGGTCTGCCTGCTGACCCTAGCTGCAGCCCTGATCAGTGATTGGCTGCTCTTCCCCAGGAAGTGAGTAACATGGGGAAAGCAGCCAATCAGTTTTTTTTTTTCCCCAGGTGGTACTAAAAACATGCACCTCCTAAGTAATCTTCCTCATTATTTAAAAAAAATATTTCCCAGAGGGGTGTGCGTGTGTGTGTGTGTGCGCGCGCGCCCATCTACACAGTCCCATTTGGGACCCGTCAGTGACTATTAGCCAAGATGGTCAGGGACACATCCCCATGCCCTGGGTGTCCCTAGGCCCTAACTGCCAGATGCTGGGGCTGGATGATGGCATGGATCACTCACTAACTGGCCTGTTCTTTTCATTCCCTCTAAAGCACCTGACATTGGCCGCTGTCGGAAGACAAGACACTGGGCTAGATGGACCATTGGGCTGACCCCTTATGGCCATTCTTAGGTTATGTTCTTATGGTCTGAAAATTGTGGTAGGAGGGCTATCATAATCTGGGAGCAGCAGCTTTTGTAAGATTAGCGCTTAAAGAGCACCTCTCAGCAACCCGGCTCAACTGAATTTTTTTTCCTGCATCTGCCCCCTTGTCGTTCTCTCCCCCTCCTCCCCCCCCACACACACTTTAATCGCTACTAGAAATGTAGGTTTCAATCCTGTCTTGGTTCCCAGATTAGAAGGTGTTTGTTGGTTTCCCCCTTATTCACCTCACAGTTTGACACAGTTCTTCAGTCTAATTGGGAGAATCCCCAAATAACAGCAGGTCCTTCACACTGGGTTCCCAGATAAAGAGATTAGTTGATGTTTAGGCCAGAAGAGCCCATTATGAGCTAGTCTGACCATCTGAATAACATAGGCCAGAACAGGTCACCCTGTGACTACTGCATCCAGCCCAACAACTTCTGCTTGAGCTAGTGCAGATCTTTTACAACAAGATAACTAGTCTCTATTTGCAGCCGCCCAGTGACAGCGAATACACCACATCCCTGGGTGAGTTGTTTTAATGGTTCATTCCCTTCCCTGCTATACAGTTGCCTCTTATTTCCTGTTGGAATTTTTCTGCCTAAGTCTGTGAAAGTAAAGAACTGTCTGCTATCTGAATTCTCCCCATGTAGGTATTTGCAGACCATGATCAATTCACTGCTTAACCTTTTCCTTGTTAAACTAAATAGATTGATCTCCTTTAGCTTCTCACTGTGAGGCAAGTTTGACCCTTTCCAATTTTTCAACATTCTTTGTAAAGCATGGACAGCAAACTCAGACACTGTCCAGTTCTGGTTTCACCAAGAACAGTATACAGAGGTAATATCACCTCCCCACTTCTGCTCAGTATGCCCTGTGTAATGATTTTATATTTGCTTTCTGATCAGTGAAAGCTACTGGATAACAATTAACCAATTTTAAATCCATTAAATATGGGCTACAAATATATCAAATAAAACTAATTTTTAATCAGAAAGTTGTGTGGGACTACATCTCATACCTTACAGAAGTCTGTTATGTCAACACAATTACCTTTACCAAACAAACTGTAATCTCCTCAGAAATATCTAGTGGATTGAGGTAATTTGTCAATGTTTCCAACCAGCAGCCTTGTGTATTCTCCCACGCTACCTCTTATACGTGGAAGTAGCTCTCTGTAATAATTCACAAGGCGACTACATTATTCTCCTTTTAAATCTCCCCTTAAAACCCACTTATGCTGTGGTGTTATGTAAACACTTGGCAATGGTCAGGCAGCTGCTGTGTTGTGAACACATACCACTACTGATCACCACAACTGGCTCACAGTTGCCTGGTGCTTCCCATCTGTTTGTTATATCCACCTGCTGTCTCTTGTCTTAACCTTAGATCATAAACTCTGGGGCAGGACCTAACTTATTGTTGTGTTTGTACAGCGCCTGGCACACTGGCACCTTGGCCTCTAGGTGGTCCTGTAACACCAGTAACACCAAGTGAGCTGTGTTGGGAGCCCAGGACTGGGATAGCAAGCGGGCTGCTAGTTGGAACTGAGGGGCAGGTGGGAACCGAAGGCTGGGATAGGTGAGTCAGAATGAACAGGGCCACCATGGACACCTCAGGCTGTGGAGATACAGAGGCTGGTCACGTTATTTGTTGAGTGAGATATTAGGCAGGGAATTGTCTTCCAGAGGATGGGGTGGAAGCCCCCCTGCTCAGAATGGTTAGGACTGGACAGGGCAGAGTCCTGGGAAATAGACCGTAGGGATGGATCCTGTCGTGGGCCCCAGGAGAAGGACTAGCTGACAGTGGAAGGGAGGGGGTAGGTCTGGGAAGCAGGGGCAAAGGACCCTCTCTGCAGGGGATCTGCAGCATCAGTGTGATGCAGATGCTGTTGCTCAATCCAGCTGTCTCCAAAGGGCCTGTCAGAGCCCCACAGAGTTTCCATGATTGTAAACATTCTTGTAAACAAATTAACAGAAACCATATCCTCCTCCATCTCTCCCCCGCCCCTGCAACAGCCAATCGCACACAGCCCTAGGATGGGCCTCGCACTCAGGGCTTCAGTATGGGCCTGACCAAAAACTGAAGGATGGGAACATGCAGGAGGTGCCCATCAGCAGGAACCCTGTGTGGTCATTCATCAGGGCCAACAGAGGAGAGGCAGCCGGATGGTCGGCTCCATGCCTGCACTAACCTTTGTAGAGCCTTGTACGAACCTGTCCTAGCAGCAATGCACTAACATAGCTTCTCTGGGACAAGGCCACAGGAATGGTTCTACAAAGCCAAAGTATCAGTTCCCATCACCCAGGCAACATTGCAGGGACATGGTTAAATGGTGTGACCCTAGTGCAGAGGCAGTCTCACCAGGAGAACACGGCTGCGACCCAGATAGTTGAGGGGAATGCTGCCCCCTCTCCCTGGAGCTCTGGGACTCTCATAGGTCTAGCAGGTGCCTGATTTCTTCACTTATTTTTAACCTCCATCTGAATGCAGGAAGCTGCTGACGGTTGGGAACATCCGGGAATCGGGGCCCAAGCACATCCTGGCGGGATTTCCTGTTTGTGACTTCACCACCAGAGACTCCAGCATAAGAGGTGAGGGTGGGCAGGAGCCTGACACCCAAGGGACCCAGCTGGGCCTCCTGACTGGTTATACCAAACCCCAATTCAAGTGCCAAATTCCATCTATCAGGAAATAGTAAAAGGCCAGGCCCTTCCCCCTGGGTCATGAGGGGCAAAAAAAAAAAAAAAAAAAAAGTGAGGGGCAGCGCAGCCCCCCCAGTGCCCTGCCATGGGGCAGAACATGAGGGGCAGCATAGCCCCCCCAATGCCCTGCCAGGGGGAAGATCGTGAGGGGCAGCGCAGCGCCCCCAGTTCCCTGCCAGGGGGCAGGACGGGAGGGGCAGCGCAGCCCCCCCAGGGCCCTGCCAGGGGGCAGGACAGGAGGGGCAGGGCAGCCCCTCCCCCCCCCTTTCTAAAAGTCCAAATACAAAAGGCAGGTCTGAACCAGCTCAGTCCTGGTCTAGAGCTGGGAAAGTCAGGCAGGGTCCCTGGCTGTGACTCGCTTTCTCTCAGAACTGTAGACACAACATATGAGAAGGGCACCTGGCTCAGCCAGGCCCACTCCAGGCAGCCGCTATCCCTACCACCTGCCTCATCTTGCGGCCGTCCTGCGGCCAGGGAGCAATGGATCCAAGTTACTCCCATGCTGGGCCCTATGCAGCAGGCCCCCTCCCCCTCCCCTCCCAGTGCCTTCTCTGCTCCTCCCTCCCTGCCCCCTGCCCCTCCCCCAACTGTCCCTTCTCTGCTCCCCTCTCCCTGCCCCCTCATCCTTCCCTCACTGTCCCTTCTCTGCTCCTTCCTCCCTGCCCACTCACCCTCACCTCAACATCCCTTCTCTGCTCCCCCTGCCCTGCCCAGCCCCCCTCCCCTCACAGTCCCTTCTCTGCTCCTTCCTCCCTGCCCCCTGCCCCTCCCCCAACTGTCCCTTCTCTGCTCCCCTCTCCCTGCCCCCCCATCCTTCCCTCACTGTCCCTTCTCTGCTTCTTCCTCCCTGCCCCCCTGCCCCTCCCCCAACTGTCCCTTCTCTGCTCCCCCTGCCCTGCCCCCTCATCCTCCCCTCACTGTCCCTTCTCTGCTCCTCCCTCCCTGCCCCCTGCCCCTCCCCCAACTGTCCCTTCTCTGCTCCCCTCTCCCTGCCCCCTCACCCTCCCCTCCCAGTCCCTTCTCTGCTCCTCCCTCCCTGCCCCCTGCCCCTCCCCCAACTGTCCCTTCTCTGCTCCCCTCTCCCTGCCCCCTCATCCTTCCCTCACTGTCCCTTCTCTGCTCCTTCCTCCCTGCCCACTCACCCTCACCTCAACATCCCTTCTCTGCTCCCCCTGCCCTGCCCAGCCCCCCTCCCCTCACAGTCCCTTCTCTGCTCCTTCCTCCCTGCCCCCTGCCCCTCCCCCAACTGTCCCTTCTCTGCTCCCCTCTCCCTGCCCCCTCACCCTCCCCTCCCAGTCCCTTCTCTGCTCCTCCCTCCCTGCCCCCTGCCCCTCCCCCAACTGTCCCTTCTCTGCTCCCCCTGCCCTGCCCCCTCATCCTCCCCTCACTGTCCCTTCTCTGCTCCTCCCTCCCTGCCCCCTGCCCCTCCCCCAACTGTCCCTTCTCTGCTCCCCCTGCCCTGCCCCCTCATCCTCCCCTCACTGTCCCTTCTCTGCTTCTTCCTCCCTGCCCCCCTGCCCCTCCCCCAACTGTCCCTTCTCTGCTCCCCCTGCCCTGCCCCCTCATCCTCCCCTCACTGTCCCTTCTCTGCTCCTCCCTCCCTGCCCCCTCACTCTCCCCTCAACATCCCTTCTCTGCTCCCCCTGCCCTGCCCAGCCCCCTCCCCTCACTGTCCCTTCTCTGCTCCTCCCTCCCTGCCCCCTGCCCCTCCCCTCAACATCCCTTCTCTGCTCCCCCTGCCCTGCCCAGCCCCCTCCCCTCACAGTCCCTTCTCTGCTCCCCTCTCCCTGCCCCCTCATCCTCCCCTCACTGTCCCTTCTCTGCTCCTCCCTCCCTGCCCCCTCACCCTCCCCTCAACATCCCTTCTCTGCTCCCCCTGCCCTGCCCAGCCCCCTCCCCTCACAGTCCCTTCTCTGCTCCTTCCTCACCATCCCATCTCTGATCCCCGGCCCCTCCCTGCCCCCCGCCCCGCCCCGCAGGCAGCCCCCAGCCCAGCTGTGCGCGGTTCCTTCTTTCCCCTGGCCTGGCTCCCGGTGGCGCGATGAATCGTGCAGCCTGGGGAGGGGGGATGGAAAGAAGGGAGGGAGCGGGGCGGTGAGGAGGGAGCGGGGGAGGGGAGGGGGGCAGCCGGATCGGGTTGCAGCAGGAGCCTGCGCTCGCAGCCCAGTGTGGACCCTGCGGCCCCGGCTCCCGAGCAGCCAGCGGAGCTCGGGGACGGAGGCAGCGATCCCTGCAGCGGGCACCGGCGCTCGGGGAGCCGCGATGGGGAGTCGGTGCCCGGCTCCGCAGGGGCGCTGTGCGGGGCGCGCTGCGGGGCTGTGACTGCACAGCGGAGCCGGACGGCTGTAAGTGCTGAGCGCTCGGGCCGGACCCCCTGTTCCCCGACCCCGCACCCCCCGGCTCCCCGCCCCCGCACCCCCCCCCCGCGGCTCCCCGCCCCTGCACCCCGCCGCCCCGCCCCCCCCACACCCGCTCCCCGACCCCGCACCCCCCGCCCCCCCCGGCTCCCACGACACGGCGCCATCCCCAGGCTCCCGACCCAGCACCCCCCATACCCACCCCTCCAGCTCCCAGTCCCGCGCCCCCTCCCCGTCTCCCCCCCACGCTCCCCGGCTTGGCGCCGCGCAGCGGGCTGCGCCCAGACACAGCGGGGACGGCCGCTTTGTGCTCTCCTCGCGGGGGGACTGGAGCAGGCTCCCGCATTGCTGCCGCGGGGCCCAGCCGCCTCCCCGCAGCCCCTCCCCCATTCCCGGCCTCTGCTCCGCATCCCTCCCATGGTCCAGGTACCCGCTCCGGAGGGATAAGAACGGGATTCCCGGTCCGCCCCCGTTTACACGGTCACGGCCCCTCCGGTAAATTCTTGCTGTGGAAACCGAGCGCTTTGTTCTGCTCGGCAGTGCGAGACAATGGGGTGCGGAGCCTGGAAGGGGGGGTGCATGGATGGGGCGGTGGTTGCACATGCCTTGCCTGGAGGGGCAGTGGCTCCAGAGGGTCCCCGTGTCTGGCTTTGGCCACGCTCCGGGAACGTGTCAGGCCACTTGGGTGCTTTGGCTGCACAGGCTGCGTGAGCAGAGAGGGTGTGGGAGAGACTGTGAGTGTGTGTTTGTGCACTAAACAGCTGTGAGGGTATAAAAGCTGTAAGTGTGTGCGAGACACTGTGTGTGCCAGCTGAGTGTATTGTGTGTGTGTGTGAGAGAGTCATTGTGTGTTTCTGTGTGTCTGTGTATGTGTGTGCACGCCCACTGAGTGTATTTTTTGCGTGTGAGAGACATTGTGTGTCTGTGTGTGCGCGCCCACTGAGTGTATTGTGTGTGTGTGAGACAGAGAAAAACACAGTGTGTGTGTGCATGAGCCAACTGGGAGTGTATTGCGTGTGTGAGAGCGACACTGTATGTGTGTGAGACACTGTGTGTGTGAGAGAGAGAGAGGATTGTGTGTGGGTGCGCCAGCTGGGAGTGTATTGTGTGCATGACAAGGCTGTGGTACACTATCTGAGAGGGTCTGGAGTGCGGGTGGGTGTTTATCTGGCTGCTCCAGGGCCAGCCTTTGCTCAAGGCATTTGCAGTCCCAGATTGCTGGTAAGGGAATGGGGGGGGGGCAATGTACACAGTAATGGTAGGGAGATGGAGTCATGCTGCAGGCCATGGGGGAGCTGGGTAGCGCTTGGAAAGGGGAGCAGTGGATGCTGCAGAGCAGGAGGAGATGGACAGGGGTTGGAAGGGGAATTGGAGTATATGGTGCTGGGGTGCCAGCCGCATGCCAGCTGGGTAGGGATTGGGAGGCAGAACCTTTGCCAGTCATTGATGGGCTTTGTCTGGCTTTGAAGGCTAGGAGTTTAAAGTTGTGGGTACAGGGAGCCTACGTGAAGACTAGGGCTTAATAATACTTTTATACATGTAGGGACCTCATAGACTTTAAGGCCAGGAGGGACCATCCTGATCATCTAGTCGATGGACAAGACCCACCAGGAGATTCCTGGAAAAGAATTCTCTGTAGTCACTCAGAGTCCTCTCTTTGCAGCCATCTTCATTGCATGGTCATACCTTCTGTGCCACTCCCTTCACTGTCCTTCCAATAGGGGTAAGTGGTGCCCGATTCACCATTCCTAGTAGATGGCACTTTGAGTAAATCTACACTCGATCTGGACACATAATTTCCAGCTCGGGTGGACACACCCACTCTAGCTCTAATCAAAATTCTAGCGTGCTAAGAATAGAAGTGGTGCAGTGATGGCACAAGCAGCAGGACAGGCTAGTCATCTGAAGCAGGATCCTGTCTGAAATCCTGTGTACGTCTTCAGGGGGTTAGCCTGTCTTGCTGCAGCTACACTTCAGTTTTTAGCATGCTAGCTCAATCGGAGCTAGTGCAGATATGGCTACCCGGGCTGGAAATTACACTTCGGGTCCAGTGTAGATGTACCCCTAGACACGCCAGGAGACAGGAAATTCTGTAGCTGGATGGACAGTTGGATGTGCTCTCTGTTTTCCAGCTGTTTCCTTCCCCTGCTCATTAATAACCCCCTTCTCCTTCCTCTGGGCCTGTATCTCCCAGTACCTCTGATATGCCAGCCCTGTGCTGGGTATTGGAGGCCCCAGGACATGAGTGAAGCTGGAGGGACTGTTGCTTGGGGGAACCCAGTGCATTTTAGTCCAGAACACAAACCTTGCTAAAGCCCCATCATCTCCCCTGCCTCTTTCCCTCTGCACCCCTCCCCAGCTCTGTGGTCTGGAATCCTGGTGTGGCGTGGTGGGGGGTGCTGCTGGCTAATGGCTTTCTGCAGGGTGGCTGAGTCTGCCATTGGTTTTATAGGGAGCTCAGTGCCTCGGGAAGGGAGGGGAGTGAGCAAGCGAGCGAGGCAGCCTGGCTCACATTACACAGGCAGGGCTTGGACCAGCCGCGCCAGCCCCTTGCACTGAGCTATCTGCTAATTGGAAGCAGCTGTTGGGATTTGGTGACTCTGCATCCACTGAGGTCACCGCAGCCTTCCCCACCGGCCTGAGCCTGTGAGGCTCCTCAGGATATGGGTCTGCCCGCGCCTTGAACAGCCTGCTCCCAACCTTTACCAAGGACAAGCAGGGAGATCCAGCAGCCAAGCCTCCTGGTGGGGGAAGGGGGAACAGCCCTGAACCTCCCAGTCCCCAACCCTACCAGGGCAAACATGACGAGTCTGCACATGCTCCACGCATAGCAGCTGTCCTCAATAACCCTCAGCTTCATTCCTTCCCCAGTCACCCTCCAAATTCACCCAGCGTCTTCCTAGCTTTGTTGCCCTCCTGGCGCTAATGGGATTTGCTCTCCTGTGCAAACCCAGCCCTTTCAGCAGGGTAGTTCATGGCACACATGGATAACGAGTTTATCCATGTCCCCTTTGGGAAATATGGAGTTTAGTTTAGGTTAAGTATCAGAGGGGTAGCCGTGTTAGTCTGGATCTGTAAAAAGCAACAGAGAGTCCTGTGGCACCTTTAAGACTAACAGATGTATTGGAGCATAAGCTTTCGTGGGTGAATGCCCACTTCGTCGGATGCATGTCAGCTTATGCTCCAATACATCTGTTAGTCTTAAAGGTGCCACAGGACTCTCTGTAGTTTAGGTTAGTTTACCTACTTCTGTTTATATCACAACAGCATTGAGCCTTGGTCCCTCTGTCACTCTCCAGCTCCTGCTCTCTCCTTTGACTTCCATGGGACAGACCCCCTGCTCCCCACCTGCCTAGCCTCAGCCAAGGGCCTAAACCCGATATGCCCCCCTCCCATTGTCCTTAGCCTGACTCAGCATGGCCCCAGCAAGCCAAGGTTGGGTCACTAGAGACTTATTGCAGGCCAAAGGCCTAGCCTGTCTCAACTGCCAGAAACTGTTGCCCCATCCACACACACAGCCCACTGAACCACCCCCAATCTGAGTAAGTATCATTATCACTGCTTTAGCAGAGGGAAGTGAAGTGATTTTTCAAGTCCATTCAGTGACTCAGTGGCATAAGTCCAACTTGAAGCCAGTGCCAGGATATGAGTAAGTCCCACTGACTTCGTGTATCCTGTTGGGAGACGATCGAGCCCCAGGAGCCGGGACCTTAGAGCAGTGGTTACTAAACCATGGTCCATAGAGAAGCATGGGGTCCTGAGGCACCGGCTGCTCCTCTGTGTGTCCAGATGTTAATCTGCTTTTAAAGAAACTACATGTATAGGAAATGTTCATCTAAGATCGCTTTCCATGTTAGCAATTGTTGCAGCTTACAGGGAAGATCTTTGTATTAACACAGTTCCACTTCTGGAGCTGGGAATAGAATCCAGGAGTCCTGACTTTCTCTGCCCCTGGAAAGGCTTAATACTGCTATGGGGTGCTTCAGCCAGTCCAGTCACATCCATCTCCCCAATCACACACTATAGTAGGGTGCTTTATCTCCAGCTGGAAGCCAGCAGCCCCCATCTCCATCCCTGAACGCAGGGAAGTTCCTGCCGCCCCATGTCTGACATGAGCAGCTCCTGAGTGTGGTTATGGGACCAACAGCAAATGCTTTCAAGAGAGTCCAAGTATGAGCTCATGCTGACGCCATCCCTGCAGACCACTAAGCCCTGCTTTACCGGGGGCTAAGAGCAGCACTGGGGCTTGTGCGCCTTGATGAGCTTCCTGAATACTAAGTCGTTCTGCCTGCTCCTGGGGAGCGTGAGCAATGCCCAGGGGGCCAGGCAGCCTTCAGGCTGTAGGTGTTAGCAGCATCACATCCACTCCTCCCCTGCCCATCCCTCTCCCACTGTTGCAGTGAGCTGAAGCTACAGTAGGGGGAGTGAAGGGGATGGAGCAAAGGAGCCAGAGAGCCAAGAAGCAGGGAGAAGGAGACAAAGGAGGAGTGCAAGCGGCAGAGGGTGTGTGGGACAGGGAGAAAATGCATGGAAAGCCAGAGCAGCTGTGGGGATCACAGACGGCTGCCACATTCCCACTGTGCTGTAACCATCCTGGCACGGTGTCCACTCAGGGGCATCCCAAATCTGTGCCAGGCTAAAATGATGGGCCACTTCTGCTCCAGAGGGAACAGGTTTTAAGCTGGGCAATCTCTAAATGGTAGATGTCTGCTGGGTGGTAGAGCCCTGCTGATTTATTGGCCACTGGGGCATGAGCCTCCATCCAGCTCTGCTGCACACTGGCACCTTCCAGTTGATACCAGGTTTGAATCCCCCATTTTTCACACCTAACCCCTTTTTTCCCCCAGGGGAGTGCCCTGAGAGGGCCTGTCAACATCTCTCCCAGGCTGATACCATGTGCTCCCCAGGTCATTGGCATGTGAGAGCCGAGGGACCAAACCTGGTAATGATGACATTGCTTAGTGCCCTAGCAAGCTGCAGTCCTGGGCACCAGCCCCTCTGGAACCCTTACAGAGCCTAGGATAGACCCAGCCTCACAGAGCTGACCCATCTATATTCATTTACAGAGGGGGAAATTGAGACACAGACAAGGGAAAAGCCTGCTCAAGGTCAGGGTCAGCGCTTGGAATAGAACCCAGGAGTCCGGACCAGCATGCAGCGTCTTAGTGACCCTGCTGCAGAGCCACTTGCCTGTTGCTGTCAGGAATTGTGGGGCCATGAGGGATGGCTCTCGGGAAGAGCACAGTCTCCAATGGGAATGGTCAGTTATAGTGTACAGTACAAGCCTGAACTTCTTGTTAGCATTATAGCCTGCCTGGAGATGGACATGCAGCCCCAGAGGGAGCCCCAGGCCTTCTCCTCAGGCACCAGCAAATGCTTCTGCTCCTCTGTGTTGCCCTGGTTTTACTCTTTCTCCTCTGAGTCTAATTTTACCCAATGACCTCTTTGTCTCATAGTCTCCCCGCTAGAGGGAAAGGAATCAGAGCAAGAAGGCTGGGGTTACCTGTCAGGGCTCCCCTCCCTCTTATGCTTTTCCTGTCCTTTGCTTGCTGCTCCCCTCCTGACCAGCCTCCTCTGATCTGCATTCCTTGCAGGATTAAGGAGCACACGCTGAAAAGGAGACCGAGCCAACCTTCACCCCCATCCCCACGGCCTCGGGGAGTTGTTAGCGATGGGGTGCCTGAAAAGGTCAACCCAGCTGCTACTGCAGCTGCTGCTACTTGGGGGCCTAAGGCCAGGGCAGGGCTCTACTGTGCTGGGCACCCTGGATTTACAGATAGATGAGGAGCAGCCAGCTGGCACCATCATCGGGGACATCAGTGCTGGACTGCCCCCCAGCACCACTGCCTACATGTACTTCATCTCCGCACAGGAGGGCAGTGGTGTCACCACGGACCTGGAGATAGATGAGAACACAGGCATCATCAAAACGGCCCGTGTGTTGGACCGAGAGAGCCGGGACCGCTACAGCTTCATTGCTGTCACCCCTGAGGGCATCACAGTGGAGGTGAATGTCCAGGTGAATGACATCAATGACCATGCACCAGTATTCCCCAAGCACCACCACACCTTTCAAATCCCAGAGCACACCCACATTGGCAGCAGGTTCCCCCTGGACCCAGCCTTCGATGCTGACAGTGGCCTGCTGAACACCCAGGGTTATGTGCTCAAAGGGGAGAATGTGGGCCAAGCCTTCCGCCTGGAGACACGCAGGGGCCCCAATGGGGTCCTGTACTTGGACCTGGTGGTCAGCAACGTCCTGGACCGGGAGAACTGCTCATCGTACTCCCTGCTGCTGGAGGCCTATGATGGCGGCTCCCCTCCCCGGAGCACTCAGATGACTTTGGATGTGGCCATACAGGACATCAATGACAATGCACCTGCCTTCAACCAGAGCCGCTACCATACCCTCATCTCTGAGAACCTGAAGCCAGGCAGCAGCATCCTGCAGGTCTTTGCCTCCGATGCAGATGAGGGTGACAACGGGGCTGTGGTGTATGAGATCAACCGTCGGCAGAGTGACCCTGATCAGTACTTCACCATCGACTCCAGGACGGGTGTCATCAAGCTCAACAAGGGGCTGGACTATGAGATGAGGAAGGTGCATGAGCTGGTGGTGCAGGCACGGGACAAGGCCATGCACCCAGAGGTCACCACAGCCTTTGTCACCATCCACGTGCGCGACTACAATGACAACCAGCCCACCATGACCATCATCTTCCTGAGTGAGGATGGCTCACCACAGATCTCCGAGGGTGCCCAGCCTGGCCAGTATGTGGCACGCATCTCTGTCTCGGACCCCGACTATGGTGAGTACTCCAATGTCAATGTCTCCCTGGAGGGGGGAGACGGCAAATTTGCCCTCACCACCAAGGACAATATCATCTACTTGATCTGTGTGGACCAGCTACTGGATCGGGAGGAGAGAGACTCCTATGACCTGCGGGTGACGGCCACTGACTCAGGGACCCCTCCGCTGCGGGCAGAGTCGGCCTTTGTGCTGCAGGTGATGGATGTCAATGACAACCCACCACTCTTTGACCAGCAGGAATACAAGCAGAGCATCCCCGAGGTGGTGTACCCAGGCAGCTTTGTCCTGCAGGTGACAGCCCGTGACAAGGACCAAGGTCCCAATGGGGAGGTACGGTACAGCATCCTACACAGCCAGGACACCCACTCCAACTGGTTCACCATCGACCCAGCCACAGGCATCATCACCACTGCTGCCTCCCTGGATTATGAGAAGGACCCCCAGCCCCAGCTGACAGTGCTGGCCATGGACAGAGGGACACCTGTCCTCTCCTCCACGGCCGTGGTGCATGTGGCCCTACAGGACGTCAACGATAATGAGCCTGTGTTCAGGAGCAACTTCTACAATGTATCCCTGAAGGAGAACACACCCGCTGGGACCTGCTTCCTACAGGTGGGGGGACAGCCGGACAGATGGGGGACACCCTGGGGTGCAGGGTGGGGATGGCCAGGTTGGGGGGTGGCCAGGCAGGGGAAGAGGCTTGGAGGCGAGGGTAGCCAGGCAGGTGGAGGGGTGAGGGTGGCCAGGCATGGGAAGAGGTGTGGGGTGGAGGGCGGGAGGTGGCCAGGCAGGGGGAAGGGCCCAAGGTTCAGAGCAGTCGGATAGGCAGGAAAAGTGATCAAGGCCAGTGGTGGGGGATATTATATGTGGGCAGAGGGAGGAGCGTGGAGGGCAGAGGAGATGGGGGACAATGGGAGAGGAATCAGGGCCTGGGGTAGATGAGTGGGGGGAGCTGACCTGGAAGGGGAAGGAGTCAGGGACTAGTAGGTGTATGGGTCAGAGTGGAGTCTCTCCCCCCCCCCCACCCCCGCCCCTTGTGTGGGGTTAGGCAGCAGGGCCTGGGGTGGAGTATTATTTTCGTATTACAATGGCATTTAGAGCCTGTGACTGAGATCAGGGCCCCACTGGTGCAGGACTGAGATTTGATTTCTATGCAAGTGTGTGATTTAGTGGCTTTGAGATACATGGAGCTTCTTCAATCTGTCAAAGTTGGTCTGTTCAGAGCTGGGAAAGGAACCCAGGAATCCAGACTCTCAGTCCCCTGCCTTCATCACTCAACAGTGGATCCTCCCTAATAATAACCTAGGAGCCAGCATCAATGCTCAGTACTGTCCAAATCCCGCACAAACCCCTGGGATGCTGCCAGAGACAGCGCATGCTGGGGACGGGACTCTGCTGCTTTGTGTGCCCGTTGCCAGCTGGGAGAGAAATGAGAGGTCCGGGGTGAAGGGTGGATGAGATCTGCAGGTGCAGTCTGGGATGAGAAATGCAGGGGGGCTGCTCCGGGGTCAGGAGCAGAGATGGGCAGAGGGAAGGGATTTGCTCCATAACATGGCAAGTCCATGGAGGGGGAAATATCTGAGAAACCAGTGTGGGGGGTGACTGTCTGACGTGAGCAAGGGATAAGGGGTGGTACTGCGGGGAAGTTGAGTTATTGGGGGCAGGAGGTGACTGAGGCAGTGAGGTGAAGGTGAGCAGAGGGGAGTGAGGGGTGGCTCTGAGGTGGTGGGGGGAAGGTGAGCAGAGGGGGGTGAGGGGTGACTGAGGCAATGGGGGGAAGGTGAGCAGAGGGGCTTGAGGGGTGGCTCTGAGGCAGTGGGGGGAATGTGAGCATAGGGGAGTGAGGGGTGGCTCTCAGGCAGTGTTGGGGAAGGTGAGCGGTGGGATTTGAGGGATGGCTCTGAGACAGTGGGGGGAAGGTGAGCGGAGGGGGTGAGGGGTGGCTCTGAGGCAGTGGGGAGAAGGTGAGCGGAGGGGGATGAGGCGTGACTGAGGTGGTGGGGGAAAGGTGGGGGTGAGGGGTGGCTCTGAGGCAGTGGGGGGAAGGTGAGCGGAGGGGGGTGAGGGGTGACAAAGGCAGTGGGGGGAAGGTGAGCAGAGGGGCTTGAGGGGTGGCTCTGAGGCAGTGGGGGGAATGTGAGCATAGGGGGGTGAGGGGTGGCTCTGAGGCAGTGGGGGGAAGGTGAGCGGTGGGGTTTAAGGATGGCTCTGAGACAGTGGGGGGAAGGTGAGCGGAGGGGGATGAGGGGTGGCTCTGAGGTGGTGGGGGAAGGTGAGCAGTGGGGGGTGAGGGGTGGCTCTGAGACAGTGGGGGAAGGTGAGCAGAAGGGGGTGGGGGTGGCTCTGAGGTGGTGGGGGAAGGTGAGCGGTGGGGGGTGAGGGGTGGCTCTGAGGTAGTGGGGGGAAGGTGAGCAGAAGGGGGTGGGGGTGGCTCTGAGGCAGTGGGGGGAAGGTGAGCGGAGGGGGTGAGGAGTGACAAAGGCGGTGGGGGGAAGGTGAGCGGCAGGGGGTGAGGGGTGGCTCTGAGGCAGTGGGGGGAAGGTCAGCGGAGGGGGTTGAAAGGTGGCTCTGAGGCAGTGGGGGGAAGGTCAGCGGAGGGAGGTGAGGGGTGACAAAGGTGGTGGGGGAAGGTGAGCGGCAGGGGGTGAGGGGTGGCTCTGAGGCAGTGGGGGGGAAGGTGAGTGGAGGTGGGTGAGGCGTGACTGAGGCGGTGGGGGGAAAGGTGCGGGTGAGGGGTAGCTCTGAGGCAGTGGGGGGAAGGTGAGCGGAGGGGGGTGAGGGGTGACAAAGGCAGTGGGGGGAAGGTGAGCAGAGGGGGGTGAGGGGTGACTCTGAGGCAGTGGGGGGAATGTGAGCAGAGGGGGATGAGGGGTGGCTCTGAGGTGGTGGGGGAAGGTGAGCAGTGGGGGGTGAGGGGTGGCTCTGAGACAGTGGGGGAAGGTGAGCAGAAGGGGGTGGGGGTGGCTCTGAGGTGGTGGGGGAAGGTGAGCGGTGGGGGGTGAGGGGTGGCTCTGAGGTAGTGGGGGGAAGGTGAGCGGAGGGGGGTGAGGCGTGACTGAGGCGGTGGGGGGAAAGGTGGGGATGAGGGGTAGCTCTGAGGTGGTGGGGGCAAGGTGAGTGGTGGGGGGGTGGCTCAAAGCGGTGGGGGGAAGGTGAGCAGAAGGGGGTGGGGGTGGCTCTGAGGCAGTGGGGGGAAGGTGAGTGGAGGGGGGAGGGGTGACAGAGGCAGTGGGGGGAAAGGTGGGGGTGAGGTGTGGCTTTGAGGCGGTGGGGGGAAGGTAAGCGGAGGGGGATGAGGCGTGACTGAGGTGGTGGGGGGAAAGGTGGGGGTGAGGAGTGGCTCTGAGGCAGTGGGGGGGGAAGGTGAGTGGAGGGGGGAGGGGTGGCAGAGGTGGGGGGAAGGTGAGCGGTGGGGGTGAGGTGTGACTGAGGTGGTGGGGGGAAAGGTGGGGGTGAGGGGTGGCTCTGAGGCAGTGGGGGGGGAAGATGAGCGGTGGGTGGGGGTGGCTCTGAGGCGGTTAGGGGGAAGGTGAGTGGTGGTGGGCAGGGGTAGCTCTGAGGCAGTGGGGGGGAAGGTGAGCAGAAGGGGGTGGGGGTGGCTCTGAGGCGGTGGGGGAAAGGTGAGCAGAGGGGGGTGAGGGGTGGGTCTGAGGCAGTGGGGGGAAAGGTGAGCGGTGGCGGGCCGGGGTAGCTCTGAGGCGGTGGGTGGGAAGGTGAGCGGTGAGCGGGGGGGTGGCTCTGAGGCGGTGGGGGGGGGCTCTGAGGCAGTGGGGGGGAATGTGAGCAGTGGCGGGCCAGGGTAGCTCTGAGGCAGTGGGGGGAAGGTGAGTAGAGGGGGTGAGGAGTGTGTGGAGGGTGAGCAGTGGGTCTGACTCTGCGATGCTGTAGTAGGGTGACCCATGGGGGCTGGTGTGGCCCACAGCAGTCACCCCTTCCTGGCCCATGCCCCTGTAGGGAGGCCTCTCTCAGCACTTTTCTGTTTGGTTCACGAGTTGTGAGGGGAAAGGCAGTCGGGTTCTGGAAATGCAATTGCGGGAGAAGGGACTGAAACAGTTCTGTGCCTGTAGGGAGCAGCAGGGGAAACGGGGGAAGGGAGCAGAAGAGTCCCTGCCTCAGAGTGAAGGAGGAGGGGGAGCCTGGGTCGTTGGTGTGGGGCCTGGGAAGCAGGAACATTGCCTCTGAAGGCCCCTCTTGTCTCTGGCTGAACTTCCACAGACTCCGCACCTGCCCTGGAGGGAGGGCAGCTGTGGCTATTAGTGGCTGGAGCAGGCCCTGGGCAGAGGCCTCTACTCCCTGTGTAGTGGGGTTGCAGCTGGAGGCTCTTCTCGCTCTGAATCATGCAAGCGGAGGGAGCTGTCCAAGCAGGCCAAACTGGCTGAGGGTTTGGCTGGATTTCGGGCCTTTGGCTCAGTCCTCATGTTTCGTTTGGAAACAGCACGTCTGGGCCGAGTGCAGGTAACTCCCACGTGGCCACAGCACAAAGCAAACAGCTCACACATCTGCTGCTGCTTCCTCTGAGCCGGGAAACGTGAGAGGATGGGAAAGGAGCCTGGCAGGCAACTAGGCTCGGCACTGAGCCCCAGCAATGGGGAGCCAGGCCTGAGGAACCGAGCAGAGCCCAGGGGGCACAAATCCATAGCTTTTAGTGCCTCATGATCCAGTTGGACCTCCTGCAGAGTCCAGGCCAGAGAATCCCACTAAGTAACTCCTGTGTCCAGCCCCGAACGTCTGGCTGAGCTTTCAGAAAAACACCCTGTCTCCATTTACAGACTCTGAATGACGGAGAATCCTCCGCATCCCTGGGTAAGTTGTTGCAGTGGTTCATTCCCTGCACTGTTAAAAATCTGCATCTTATTTCCAGTCTGAATTTATCTAGCTACAGCTCCCAGCCGTTGGATCTCATTGTGCCTTTGTCTGTGAGATAAAGAGCCATGTTCTCTCAGAAATCTCCTCGCCATGTAGATACTTCTAGACCGTGACTGAGTCATCTTATTTTTATTTATTATTTGTATTGCTGTAGTGCCAGGGAGCCCCAGTGAAAACACAGAGCCAAAAGATAGCCCGGCCCCAAAGAGCTCACAATCAAAGTATAGGACAAAAGACAAACTGATGGGAGAACAAGGAAACAATGAGACAGTTTTGGCCAACATGACTGGTTTCAGCACACCAGCTTGGCCTTCACCTTCTGATGGATAATCTAAATAGATTGTTTCCTAAGTCTCTTGCTATACATCAGGGGTTCCAGGCCTCAAACCATTCCAATAACGGTCTCACCAATGCTGTGTACGGAGGTAACACCACCTCCCTACTCCTAGTGGGTCATCCCCTGCTCAGACACCCAAGGATCCTGCTGGGAACTCATGTTCAGGTGGTTTTCACCATGATCACTAAGTCATTTTTAATATCGCTGCTTTCCAAAAATACAGTCTCCCTCCTTGTAACTGACCTATGTTCCACCTTGCATCTGGCAATATTAAAACACGTTTTGTTCAAATGAGCTGAATTTGCCAAGTGATAAGCTATCCAGTAGTGATTTCATATTTTCTACCAAATCATTGATAAAAGAAATTGAATAGCATTGGGTGAGAACAGATCCGTACTGTTATTTTTTGTGATTTGTTTGCTAGTTTTTAATCTGTCAGTGGACTGAATTAATATTTGGATCAGAAGATCACATGGTAGTGAAATGCCTTGCAGAAGTCTAAGTCTGATGTGTCAATACAGTTACCTTTATCAACCAAACTTGTGATTTCATCAAAAAATGACATTAAATATCTGAGCCCTGGAAAGACGAAACCAGACCAAGGGATTATGGCAAATAGCTGAACTGCAGCAAGGGCATCTGAGCCCAGCAGAGTCTGGGGGAGTGTATCTGAGACCCACTGAGGAGGAACTGAGTCTGAGAAGCTCAGGGAGTTGTCCAGGCCCCGGAGGGGCACAACGCAGACAGTTTGCACAGCCACTCAGCCACTCTTAACAACTGCAGTTTCCTCTTGGCTGAAGACATGTGAGCAGTGGCGAGTAGAGGCATTACCCACCCCCACTGCTGCGCAATGGGGTGGTGGTGTCCCGACAGCCATGCCTGCCTTAGCAGCTCATAGTCAGACCCAGAGCTCCTTAGGTTCTATAGGTCTATATACAGAGAATGTTCATTGGAGAGAGTGATGGGGGGTGGTAAATAATGGTGCATGGACTGTTCCATTGAAGATAGTGATGGGGTGGATTCTATTCCATTCTATTCTATTCTGTGTAGGTTTTGATACTGCACTCATGACGTAGTATTTGAGTGCCTTCCAGTAGTGCATTAAGCAACATGACTACACATCTGTCATGTGTTGTTTGTTCTCTCATCCTCTCTCCAGCTGGAGAAGTGTGTGCAGTGAAGTGTCTTGTTTAGGTACGTTTTTTAAATTATTTTTTAAAATAAATATAGATGTTGCTATGTGTTTGTATTAGAGAAGGTAGGATCAAAGACATGCTCTGCACTTGGAGGGGAAAGTGGTGAGATTTGTGATGGTTCTTAGTTCCTGGGTGAGTTCATTCCTCAGTCTCACGCTGCCCCTGGAGAAGTTTCTGTCTCCTGCACAGGTTAGCTTCACTCTTATTGTTGAGAGTTCCATTGTGCTGGAGGAGCAAACAGTCAACTACTTTCTTCATCCCAGAACTTTAGATGGTCTTTTAGGTATCCTGGGCCCAGGCCATAGAGCACTTTGAAGATAAGAACCGAGACCTTGAACTTGATTCGAAATGCTAAGAGAAGCCAATGTAGAAAGCGGGGACAGGTGTGATGTTTCTTACCGTAGCCTGTGTTGTTGAAGAGACAGTCTGCAGCTTTCTGTACTAGCTGGAGTTTCCTAAGTGCTGAAGGTTTCATGCTGAGGTATATCATATCGTTGTAGTCCAGCTGAGAGGTGATGAAGGCATGAATAACTGAGTCCAGGTCTTTGGCTGTCAGGATCAGATGGTGTCTCCTAGCCAACCAGAGATTGGAAGCATTACTCACGACCATTGCGATGTTAGAGCTCAGCGAGGAATCCAAGAGTACTCCTAGACACTGACTGAATTAGCCAGTTGTGGATATGAACTTTCAATCAAAGGAGACTGCATCATGGCTGCAAATGCCTCAAAATACTTTCCTTTTCCCACCAGTATCACCTTTGTCATGCTTGGGTTCAGTTTCAGCCACTTGTCTTTCATTCACGAGTTGATCTCATCAAAGCTCTGGGTTACGTTGGTGGTAGTCGTGTGGTAGTATGCGGTGAAGGATGGGTAAAGCTATGTGTCATCTGCATATTGTTGGTGCTTGAGTCCCTGTCATCTGACCATTTAGTGGTTGCATGTCGATGTTGAAAAAGATAAGAGAGAAAATATCAATTGGTCCTTGTGGAGCCCTGCAGGTGAGAGGTCTAGTGGTGGAGGTGCAGTCTCCCATCACAACTCTTTGGGTGCATCCCTCCAGGGAGGACTCAAACCATTTTAGTGCATTCCCTTGGATGTCTCTCACCTCAGGTGAGACAGCAGTATCTCCTGGTTGATAGTGCTGAATTCTGCAGGGGGGCTGTTAGCTGGTAGGTCCAGGAAGGGGAGATCCAGGCATTTTGAGAAGGCTTCCTGAATGTGTGTGATAGTTCTTTGTGGCACTTGGTGCTCAGCTCTGAGGCAGACTCTGGGCACTAAAAATTGATGATGCAGTTTACCACCCTAGATTGCTCCTTGGGGCTGGATTTGGCAGTTTCAATGGAGGCTGATAGGTTCTCTTGGCCTGTAATACAGCCTCAGCATAGACTTTGAGGAATTTATGTTTGATCCTTTGTTGGCTGATGACCTTTGTTTTCTGCCTGTTGCTGCACCTCTCTCTCCATCCAGTGCAGGATGTCAGAAAACCAAGGAGATCTGTGTGAGCAATGGGGAGCAAGGGGCTGTTTGGGGACCAGCTTGTCAGCAGTCAAGGCCAATGTAGAATAGTAATGATTCACCAGGTGCTTGACTCCTTGTGTTGTGAGTGCGTGCTGTTGTCCTTTAGCAAGCTTTGGAAATGTTTGAAATCCATGACTCTTTGTGGTTGAATACGGATCACTGGTCTTTTTTGTTGCTGGAAGGTCTATGGCCACTGCCTTAATGAGGTGATTGTCAGTCCAAGACAGCGGCCAGCTTCTAATGTCCTCTGTCTTGATATAGGTCCAAATCAGGTACAGGCTATGACCAGATGTGTAGGTTGGACCAGATATGACCTGTGAAAGTCCTAGGGAGGCACATGAGGAGATGAGTTTTTTGGGTTTTGCATCTAATAATAATAATAATAGTGCACGGACTATTCCCTGGAGAGTGTGTGTGTGGGGGATAATAATGGTACACAAACTGTTCAGTTGGAGAGAGCAATGGGGGCAAGTGGGAGAAAATTATGGTGCACAAAGTTTTCCATGGGAGAAGGGGTTTGGAAGTGATCCCGTTTTCAGAGCTCTGTGCTGCAGACTTCCCCTGAGGGACCTAGTGGGGCGATTCCTGGGAATGGATGGGGAGATGTGGAAGAGGGAAAGAAGAGTGTGGTGATTAGAGGAGAGGCAGGTGGTGGGAGGGAGATGTGCTGGGAAAAAGGGAAGTAGGTGGAGGGATGTTTGGGGGCCAGGAGGGTCCATGGGGGGAGGGGAAGGAGCTGTGGTGGTACATGGGGGAGGAGAGTTGTGAGGGAGGTGAGTGTTGCTGTTACAGCCAGAAGAGCCACGTTTGTTCCAAATTCCTGTGAAAGTTATTTCCTCCCCTTGCCAGCAACCTCCTCCTGGGCTTGGCACGGCAGCCAGCGCCATGATTAATTCAAGTAGCATTTCCCCTGGAGCTGCAGCAGCTTTTCCACTGCAGCGGAGAGGCCCCAGCCCCCTCACACGCTCCTCTTCCCTCCCCATACTATGCTCCCTCCCCTCCCACCCCAATCCCCTGCCTTCTCACATGCTCCCCGCCCCATCCCTAGCCCCCTCACACGCTCCTCTTCCCTCCCCACACCACCTCCACCCCATCCCCAACTCTCTCACACCTCCCCTTCTGTCCTGTTCATACATTCCCCTCCTCCTCACACACTCCTCACCCCTCATATGTTCCCCATCCCAACCCCTTTGACAAGCTCCCCATCCCCTCAGACACTCCCCTCTCCATGTCCCTTACACTCTCCTCCCCTCATAAATTACCCTCCCCCACCCCCTTACATGTTCTCCTCCTGTCTCCCTCATACAGTCCCCCACATACATTCCCCCATCCCAACCCCCATTTCCCTCCCACACTTCCATTTGATTCCTTCCCATGTCCAACCCCCAGCCCTATCACACACTTCCCCCTCCAAATTCTCCCACCCCAACCCCCTGACACACTCCCCTTCCCCTCAGACACTCCCCTCCCCAACCCTCACTGCCCTCCTGCCCTATCCTCCTCCTCACACACTTCCTTCCCCCAACCTAGCCCAGCCCCCTGCCCCCATGTTTTCCCACCGCTCCTCTCCCATGCTCCCCCAACACTCCCCTCACACATCCTAACCTCCAGCTCCCTCACACACTCCCCGCCGTCTCTCACCCCAGTCTTCAGCCCCCTCACATGCTCCTATACTTTCCTCCTCTACCCCCTGATATGCCCTCTCCTACGTTCCTCCTCATATACTCCTCTCCCCCACCCCAACCCCTGCTGCCCTCCCCATCCCTTTGTACACTCCCCTAACCCCATGGAGTGTGTGACTGCTTCCCCCTTGCTGGACCCTCCCCCTTCATTTCACCAGAGCGCTCTCGCCAAGACCTCTCATGGCCTTTTCCTCTCTAGGTCCTCTCATGCTTCCTGCACCACCCCCTCTTGACTCCCCTGTTACCTCTCTGTCCCCCTTGGTGGGTCCTCCCCCTCTTTTCTGCCAGGAGGTCCCATGGGACTCAACACTCATCCCCCCACAGTGACTCCCATCTCTGTTCTGATGTGTCAGATCCTGCTTTGTGGCCTGCTGCTAATGTCTCCTGGGCATCTCATCCTCACTTCTGCATGGCAAAAGCCCAGCCCCAATCCCCTGAACAATTCTCAGTCATTCTCAGCAACACTACCCGCTCCCACCCTCTCCATCATTCAGGCACATAACCTAGACATCCTCTTTGAGTCCTCGTCGTCTGGCCTCATGCATTCCTCACCACTTCCAGCCCAATCACTGTGCTCCTCCTCTCCAGCCCCATAACACTGCAGTGCTCCAGCCCTATACAGCATCCCCACTGCTGTCCCCTCCCAACTCCCTCTTCAACTCCCTGCTGCTCTGCCTGTGGTGCCAGCCTGAGCCACACATGTCAGCTCCGCACTCAGTGGTCTCCAGGGCTCCCCCACATTACCTATATTCATGGGATTTCCACACCCGCCAGGCCCACTTGGCAGACATTCACCAGGCCCCAACCCCTTCCTGCCCATGAGAGACCACAGCTTCTCAGTGCCCATCCTGAGTGGTGCCGCTCGCCTCCACATTCATTCCACATTTGTGTCCCTCCTGAAGCCCCACCCTTTCTGTGGCATCCATAAAGAACTTGCTTCCACTCCTCCCTGTTGTCTGTCTGGAGCTCCTGGGGCAGGGTCCATCCCCTCTTCACTTCTGGGAAAATGCTGAGCTTTCCAGTGCCCCATGGAGCTTGCAGTGCCAGACGTTCTGCCCCTTAGCACTGTACCTGCGATCAGTTTCTTGGCCCTTCAGGCACTTTGCAACTCACTTGGCACTGGCTCAGCTCAGCTGCCAGGGTACTGCACTCCTGTCTCTGTATCGCCTGAGCTGTGTCTTCCTGGATCCAGCCCCTAGATGTCCCAAGCTGCCCACCATTCCTTGCCCCTCCCTATGAAAAGGGGTAATGCTCCATGGACCCATCTGCCTGCTGGCTCTGGATTAGCTGTGCCTGGGGGCCTAGGACCTGACAGGGTTGCCAGTTGGAAGTCCCTGTGTGTGCCCTGCTGCTGCCTGGGGCTGTGAGGAGCTGTGAGTCTGTGTAGTGGCTGTGCAGATGGCCATGCTCTGTGCTGCCTTGGGACCTAACCCCTCACCCCAGCCGCATGTGCAGGATGCTCCTGGGGCTGCTCCCTGACCCTTCTCCCTCCCCCAAGGCTCAAGCACACTACAGCCCACTGTAGTAGCCGGGAGCTAGAAACAATCCGCTCCTGAAATAGAAGCAGTGGCCACTCCCAGGCTGCATTTAGCTGGTCAGCAGCTGTGCCAGGGCTGGGGCGGGCAGAGTGCCTGGCATGCAATCAGGCAGAAGGAGCCGTGCGTGGGATCGCTGACCACACTGGCGCCAGCCTCCCCGCCTCTCCCACCAAGAGCCGTCACTCGGAGGGGCGGGAGCCCAGAGCCAGATGTGTGCCAAGCCACAGCGTAACATGTGCACAGCAGAGGCTCAGCTGGGGCAGGGTTCCAGCTGGGCTCCCTGCCTGCAGGCTGGGCCTGCTGGTGACAGGGAGGACAGCCTAGAAAGGCGGAGCCAAGCCTGAGCGGGGCACAGGCTGACATGCCCCCTCCCTGACATGTCCAGTCCCTGCCCCAATTCACTCCCTGCATCAGGGGTTGCAGGGAGGGAAGTGCCAGTTCTAGCACTTGGTTTTTGGGGGTAGGAGTGGCACCAACACTGGAGTTTGGGGAGCTTGGTGTGGTGCTGATGTTTTGGGGCTCTCATGCTCTCCAAATGGGTTTCTGGAAACAAGTAGGCTCCCCAACTGCATCTGACACACTGAGAAAGAGACCCCCGCATACAGTATGCATACCTTCCCAGTCCTGGGGTGGAAATGGGCACCCTCCCATCCTGGTGGATCCCCCTTCCTGTCCTTGCTCAGCGCTTTTTGGGGGATAGGGACCCTATGCCCTGCACCCTCTCCCTCCCTGTCTCTGCTCTGCACTGGATGCTTTCCCTGGATTTAGTACAGGTTTTCTTTGTTTCTAATTCTGACAGGATGTAAAACCTGAGCCACATCTCCCCCTGCCTGGCCCCCAGCTGCACTTCCTGCTGCACAGCCCGGGCAGAGATGGACAGGACTGCTCCCCCCATCCTGACACAGAGCTAGGTGTCTGCAAGAATCTCACCCTCTTCCTCCCAGAAGGCAGCTCCCTCACCAACCTTTAGTTTGCTAGTCAGCTCTGTGCCGGTGGCAGCCACAGCAGTTCATGCTGAAAGACTCTCAAACACCAGCTTCAGCAGGGTCAGGCTGGATAACAGCTTGGATGGGAAACTTCCAGAAATGACACACAAGCTGCATGGTGGGGGCTCTCTAGGGAATGCTCTTCCCTGGCAGTCAGTGCTGGACCCAGTGCCCCAGCACAGCATTAGGGGGGTTGTGCTGCAGTGCGGAGGCTCAGTCGGGGGCACTCTCCCTTCACAGTCACTGCTGACCCTAGTGCCTCAGAGCATGGGGTTCAAGGGTGGAAACGTCGGCGGTCCCCTGATGCCTGCCTCAGGCACAGATAGACCTATGCTGCCAGATCAGTGTCAGCACTTTGCTCTGAAACCTGAGTCCCAGGTGTGGGATGCTGGGCTCTGCAGAGGGGTCTATTCAGTGCCTCTCTTGGCTGCTCCATTATTCATGTGCTCAGCTCTAACATTGCGGAGGCCTGTCTGGGTGAAAGTGTGTCACAGTGACAGACTTGGCGCTGGCAACTTCAACTCTGCCCCCACCAGGACAGGGAGCTCAGTCACTTCAGAGGTGGAAATAAGCCAAGGAGTCACTCCCCTGTCCCCCAGTGGGGGCAGTTTGCTCCGACCAGGCCACTTTCAGCTCCAAGGCCTCACCAACTCTGCATACCCGCACAGAGCCACCCTTTCTGGGAGAGACATGCTTAACTGTACAGCCGCACTGCTCTGCAGGTTGGGACTGGAAAGCAGGAATCATTTACATAATGGAAACTACCAGGGGAACTTGAACTCTCTCTGTTTGGATTTGACCAGGACGCCTGGATTCACATCTTGTTTTGGGATGGTAGGCCTGCACTGGGGCATAAGGACCTGCACTTACTGAGAGGCGAGAATGACCCCTACTGAGCCCATCACCCCCTCTCTGCAGCGCAGTGCACGCTAGATAAGGTTGCCAATTTTGGTTGGATGTATTCCTGGAGATGTCATGATATGACATAATCTTTAATTCCTGGAGGCTCCAGGACAATCCTGGAGAGTTGGCTAGTTACCCCTAGCTCTGCACACCAGCACTTTCTGCCAAGAGAGAGTGCTCCCCTGCTTAGCTGCCACCCTACTGTCTGGTACATGTGTCATGGAGTCCCCGGGCGATGCTCTGGAACTGCTCCCTACGAAGCCAGTCAGGACTCTGGGGGAGCCTCCTCTCTGTGAGCAGACTGTTTCCAGGGCAAGAAGCTTCCACAGCTTTGACCTCCCTGGGTCTGACCTCGGAACATTCAGCCTCCCCTGCCCCTCCGTGCACTTCCCACAGTGAGTCCGTACAGGTGGGGCTCCTGCAGAAGCCAGAGGACCTTGCACCCCAGCTCCACAGTCAGACGTGACTCTCGGCCAGCCAGGAAAACAGAAGGTTTATTAGACGACAGGAACACAGTCCAAAATAGAGCTTGTAGGTACAGAAACTGGACCCCTAAGTCAGGTCCATCTTGGGGCCAGGGAGGCCAGACCCTGGGTCTGGGCCTCCCTTTCTTTCCCCAGCCAGCTCCAAACTGAAACTCTCCAGCCCCTCCTCTGGCCTTTGTCTCTTTCCCAGGCCAGGAGGTCACCTGATCTCTTTGTTCTCCAACACGTTCAGTTGGCACCTTTGCAGGGGAGGGGCCCAGGCCATCAGTTGCCAGAAGACAGGGTGTCGGCCCTTCTCTGTGCAGACAGCATCACACTGGTCTCCTAGGGCTCTGCAACAATCACACCCCCTTATCCCACCACCTAGAGACTTAACACATGCATAGGGGAAACTGAGGCACTCACACAGTATTCAGAGAAAACATTATGAACATTCCCACTTTGTCACATCACATTAAATGGATTAAAAGCTGGTTAACTGATAGGTCACAGCATGTAATTGTAAATGGAGAGTCAGCATTGGGTGGTGTGTTTCTAGTAGGGTCCCACAGGGATCAGTTCTTGGCCCTACGCTATTTAACATTTTTGTCAGTGACTCAGATTCATAGATTCCAAGGCCAGAAGAGACCATTGTGATCATCTAGTCTTTATAACACAGGCTGTAGGACTTCCCCAAAATAATTCCTAAAGCAGAGCTTGTAAAAAAACATCCGATCTTGATTTAAAAATTGTGAGAGATGGAGAATCCACCACAACCCTTGGCAAATTGTTCCATTGGTTAATTTCTCTCACCATTAAAAATTTATGCCTTATTTCCAATCTGAATTTGTCTAGTTTCAGCTAGCCATTGGATCTTGTTAGACCTTTCTCTGCTAGACTGAAGAGCCCATTATTAAATATTTGTTTCTCTTGTAGATTCTAATAGACTGTGATCTAATCCTTAAATCATTCTTGTGGCTCTTCTCTGAACCCTCTCCAACCTCCTTCTTGAATTGTGAGCACCAGAACTGAACACAGTTTTCCAGCAGGGATAGTATCAGTGCCAAATATAGAGGTAAAATAACCTCAATCCTCTGATTCAAGATTCCTTGTTTATGTATCACAGGATTGCATTAGCTCTTTTGGCCATAGCATCACACTGGGAGCTGAGGTTCAGCTGATTATCTCAGCATCCCCCCCAAATTTTTTTCAGAGACACTGCTTCCTGGAATAGAATCCCCCATCCTGTAAGTATGATCTACATTCTTTGTTCCTAAATATTTACATTTACATTTAGCCTTATTAAAATGCATATTGTTTTCTTGCACCCAGATTACCAAGCAATACACCGCTTTCTATCAGTGACCTCTTCGTTATTTCCATCTCCCACAATTTTGGTGTCATCTGCAAACTTTATCAGTGATGATTTTATGATTTTTTTCCAGGCCATTGATAAAAATGTTAACTAGTATAGGGCCAAGAACCAATCCTTGTGGGACTTCACTGGAAATACAGCCGCTCGCTGATAAGTTTTATCATTTTATATGACTATATCATCTGTTTTTTCCCCAAATAGAGAACAGAAATATTTATTGAACACTTCTGCCTTTTCTGCATTATTATTGATAATTCTACCATTTTCATCTAATAATGAACCAATTCCATTGCTAGGATTCTTTTTGTTCCTAATATATTTTTTTAAAAACCTCCTTCTTATTGTCCTTAACTCTGCTGGCCATAGCTTTCTCCTTGTGTCCTTTTGCTACCCTTATCAATTTTCTGCAATTTCTAGCTTCTGATTTATATTAATTGTTGGCAACTTCCCTTTCTCCATTCATTTTGTGTGTGTGTGTAATATTTTATAGCAGCCTTCACTTCCCCTCTAAACCAGATTGGTTTTTTAACCAGTATGGCCTTCTTCCTTAATTGAGCATATGGACAGCTTGAAATGACAATGACCCAGCAGAGTCCCTGATATGGAAGATTTTGGACGATGGTCCTGAAACATGTACAGTTGTCATTTAATACCCTTAAAGTCCACCTTGCTGAGATATCTGTATGTCTCGCCCTGATACGGTCATATGCAGTCTGCTCATACCCTATGGCATCAGAATTCCTCAAGGGCTTCCATCATGCCCTCCAGTCAAAGACCCAACTCCCACTTGGGACCACAATGTTGCCCTTCTAAAACAAACAGAACCCACTGCCTGAGCGCTTGGTATACCAACTTATGGCATTACATCAGCACGGAGAGGCAGTAAGCTCCAAAGCGTTATTGCTCAGACTGCCTTACACAGCTTTACACAGGGACACCCTCTGGCTCTGCACTATCCTGTGTGAGATGGAGAACTAGTCCTGCACAGTGTTGAGATGGGGCTACACCATTGGTTGATACAGGGGGCATTAGAATAATCTCTGTATTAGTCTCATTCTGTCCTTTTTGCATTCAGACACCTTGTTTTCTGTTTTACCTGCAGCTGTGCATTGAGCAGAGATCTCCATTGCACTGCCTACAGTGGTACCCAGCTCCCTTCCCTGAGCTCATAGTTAATTTAGGCCCCTGTATGTATATGAGGGGTTTGATACTGTTCCTCCAATGTGAATTGCTTTGCAATTCCCAACATTTAATTTCATTTGCCATGTGGGTGGGTGGGTGGCTGTGGCTTCCCCAAAGGCTAAAAAAGCCAGAAAGCAGGGGTGTGTCTCCATCAGAGACTGGAGACAGACTAGTGTGGCTTCTTCTCATGTCCTTCCACCTCAATCAGGTTTTTTTCCAGTGTCAGGCACATGCGATGTCTGGTCTGGAGCTCTGGTGAGATCTTCTGTGGTACACGGTTCCTCCAGGAGCTGGCAGACCAACAGATGTTCTATGGTTTGTGTTTCACCACGGTCACATGTGTCTAGGTCTTTGGAATAGCCCCACTTCCGCAAATGGACTTTTGGCCTGCCAGCTCTTGTTCAGAGGTGATTTTAAACATCTCCAGGTTGACCAATCATTCTCTGTGCCTGTGGGAAGGCATTTGGCAATGTCAGTGTGCCATTTGACATTCTTGTTTTCAGACTGGGTGCGCCACATTTCCAGTCATGTAGCCACTGATGATTCTGTAAGCAGTTCTGTTCCAGTTAGGACGCTTCTCTGTGATTTCAGCCAGCTAACTGCTGCTGAGTGGCCATATAGTGGATGTCTGGTATCGCCAACCTGTTGTAATCATTCTATTTTGCTTGTGACCACTCTCCTAATATCCAGTGGAGCAATTTTGGCAGGCACATCAAAGCTGTTCACAGTTGTTGATTTTAGAGATCCCGTGATGTAGTGGCAGCTGTCATTCAGGACAGGGGCCAGGGCTGCCAGGTGGGTTCTGCCTGACCCAAATGATGCACATTTGTGGCCTATGTGGTGAATCCAGATGTTACAGAATCTGAACTTTTATTTTAAGAGCCGTTCTCTCAGTCTCCTGGTTGGAAGGAACAGTTCTTTACCCTGCAATAGCTGTGGTTTTTCGAGGTGTTGTAGTCGGTGTGGTTCCCAATGTGGGTGCACATGTGCATGGGGCTGGGGTGTTTTTGACTAGCAGGGTCTGTCAAAGCCATATATGTGGCCTGTGCCTCATTCCACTCCTGTAGGAGGACATAAAGAGATTAGTGGCCCTGCCCTGCCCCTACCTCCCAATGATTCTGAGATCAAAAGAAGCTCAAAATAAACCCAGACTCACAGGGTTTGTGATAAAATAGGAGTTGGCAGCATTCTGAAATTGCAAGACACCCCCCCGCCCCCATGGGCAATCAGGGCCAAATTCACCCTGTGGAAATGGCAGAAGGACTTAGGGACAAACTCTGAGATGTAGTGGTAGGGAACGGGGTCAGTGGTTAGCTAGTGCCCAGAACCTGATAGGCAGGCACTGCCATCAGCTGTAACTGATACTGTAGCTCCATAATGCGTCTGACGAAGTGGGCATTCACCCATGAAAGCTTATGCCCCAATACATCTGTTAGTCTATAAGGTGCCCCAGGACTCTGTTGTGAGATCCATAATGTAATGCCAAGATGTGTTAGCCACTGAGATGCCAGGACCTCCTGGGTCCTGCTCAGCTCCTGGCCCGGGGAACCTGGTGGCAGTAAGTTCCACAAGCCAGTTATGCACTGGGGTTAGAAACATTTCCTTTGCCCTGTCAGTGTCAGTGACCCCCCCACTCCTCCATTCCTGGGTGGCGGCTGGGATGACATAGGACGTGCCCCAGTCAGACACTATTCTAGCCAGTATTTTCTCTCCCTCCATCCCATCCCCTCTGGCACTAACTGGCCTGGCCTGGTCACTCGCTCCCTGGGCAGGAATCTCTCCAACCTCTGATCATTCTCATCTCTGCTATCGCCTTTCCCAGATTGGGGGGCGGGGGAGAGGGCGCAATACCAGCGCAGTGCCAGAGGAGGGTAGGGGAGAGTAGACCCAGGGCAGTGTTAGGGGGAGGGGTAAGCAGACCCAGTGCTGTGCTGGAGGTGGGGAAGGTAGGGCAGAGCCAGCTAGGGGGGAGAAGGGAGCAGACCCAGTGGGGTGCCGGGGTGTGTGGGGGGAGCAGACTCAGCATGGTACCAGGGGAAGAGAGGGGAGCAGACCCAGAGCGGTGCAGGGGAGGATAGAGGGAGCAGACCCAGAGGGGTGCTGGGGGTGCGCCATTGAGGGTGCACTGGGGACAGGGGAATACTCTGTACATATTACACCAGAGGGAATTCCAAGAAGCTTGGTACCTTGGCCTGCTGGGACTCAGCTATGTCAGGGCACCTGCTAGATGGTAGGGGCAGGAGTGGGGGAGGGGGCTGTGCCACGTGAGCTGTCACCCTGATCCAGGGCCGTGCCTGCTGGAATGCGGGAATCTGAGGCTCGCCCAGCTAATCCCGGGTCCCTCTCCCTGTGCAGGATTAATGGGGATTAGGGGGCTCTGCTGCTGGAGCCCCTCCCAAATGCTTCGCATTCCCCCAGCCTGGCCTCATGGCCACCAGGAAGGATCCTGCTTTGCGACGACTTTTCAGGGAGAGCTGTGCCTGGAGCAGGTTTGGGGGAAGTGCCCAAGGAAGAATTGGGCAGGGGCTTGGAGAGTGCAGAGGAGCCTTTTCCCTAGAGATGCTGCTGCACCACCTCCCAGCCCTTAGCAGCTACTGTCAAGCCCTGAGCCACTTTTGAGCACACAGCTAGTGTGAGCCCTGTGCAAGGGACCTTTGGAAGGAGAGTGGAGGAGGCTAGATGTGTTTGTCCCGACAGTCCTGCCCTGGCCCCCATGCTTCTCCCCTCCCCTTGCTCCAGTCTGTCTCCTTCCCTCACTCTTGATCCTGCTGGAGCTGCCCCCCTGCCCTCATCCTCCCATCCCTCCATTTAGGCTCTGCTCCCCTGCACCCTTAGTTAGAGGCCCCAGCATGTGGGGGGGGAAGGGGGGGCTGCATCTGCAGGAGGCTTTCATCAGGGCTGGCTCCAGGCACCAGCCGAGCAAGCTCCTGCTTCGGGCAGCAGATTCCAAAGGGCGGCATTGCGTCTAATCTTTTTTTTTTTTTTTGCGCTTCACTGCTTTGGCCGCCCCTGCAGGCTTTTTCTTTTTGGTTTGCTGCTCCTGCCGCCCTGTAGGGGGGCAGAGGAGAGGAGCGCCCTGCAGCAAGCCCAGCAGGGCAGCCCGCGTGCTTCCCTGCCTGCCGACCGGAGCGGAGCGGTGCGGAGCCCTCCCGGCAGGCGGCGCAGCGGGAGGGGCTGCGTGGCAAGCGCCCCACATAAGGAAGCCCTGGCCGCCCCCTTCTCTCTCCCCCCGCCCCCCGCTAGCCGGGGTGCGCACTCCGCTGCCTGGGGTTTGCAGGGCCAGGAGTCCCCCTGCACCCACGCTCCCGCCGCCCCGCAGGTATTTTTTTGTTTTGTTTTTCCTTTCTTTCGCAGCTCCGGCAGGCCGGCCAGTTTGTCCCCCCACCTTTGCTGCTCCGGCCAGGGGCAGGTTGTTTCCCGCCCCCCTTTGCCGCTCCAGCTGGAGGGCCACTTTGTTTCCCCCCCCTTTGCCGTTCCGGCTGGAGGCAGGTTTGTTTCCCCCCCCCCCCCCATTTGCTGCTCGGCCGGTTTGTTCTCTCCCTCCTGCCGCTCCAGCCGGGGGCAGGTTTGTTTCCCGCCCCCCCCCACTTTGCTGCTCCGGCCAGCTGGTTTGTCCTCCCCCCTTCACTCCGGCCGGCCAGTTTGATGTCTAACCCCCCCACCCCCGCCCCCGGCCGGGGGGCAGATTTGTTTCCCGTGCCCCCCGCCCTCCCCTTTGCTGCTCCGGCCGGCCGGTTTGTCTCCCCCTCCCTTTCGCTGCTCTGGCCTGCCGGTTTGTTCTCTTCCCTCCCGCCCCCTTTTGCCGCTCCGACCGGGGGCAGGTTTGTTTTCCTCCTCCCCTCCCGCCCCACCTTCTGGCGTTTTTTGCTTGGGGCAGAAAAAAAGCCAGAGCCGGCCCTGGTTCTCATTGTCCTGCCTTAAGGGGCAGAGATGGGGCCACTAACTGGTGGAGACCCCAGAAGCCCCCAGGTCCTGCCCTCCAAGTTCCAGCAGCACCTGTGCAGTGATTTTACTCTGCACCCCCCCACGCCCCTGGTTAATTACCCTCACTGTTAAAAGTTTGTGCCTTATTTCCGATCTGCATTTGTCTAACTTCAACTTCCAGCCATTGGATCGTGTTAGGCCTTTGACTGCTAGATTAGATTAGATGCTTTTGTGCCTTGTGACACATGAAGCAACCCAGTGTTTCCACCTCTGTCTGGTTAATGCCAAATTTCTTTCTCTATTATAGTCGGTTTCCAAGACGACATCTTTTTCAATGGTTTTTGTGACATTTTGGGGTCCTTGCAGACCAATAAGGGGTTCTGTCACTGCCTGGCCTGTAACTTAGGGCCTTTGTGCTGTGCCGCTATGTTTCAATTCCTTGACACCCGCAGCCTGCCCACAAACACAAGGTCTCACCCTGGCTCTCACGAGCCTAGTTACTCTTTGCAGGGTGACACAAACAACCCTTTCAGTCCTGGGTCTCGCCTAATACATCCTCCCTGAGTTCTTAATTACTAGACATTTGAGCTGAAGGCACAACAGAAACCTGCTTGGGATAAAAATAAATAAAAGTTCATTTAATAGAAAAAACACAGATTGAAAGAAGAAATAGTAAAGGGAAAGCAAAGATATATAAGTTACACAGAAAATAACATAAAGATACAACCTCAGGCTTTACATTTTCATATTAGATAAAATTATTTTTCTAATAAGAGTTACCTATTGCCTTAAAACAATTTCCCAGTTTACCCCTTAACTATAGGAGAGGAGGAAGCTAGCGCATGCCTAAGAGTGATCCACACTCGTCGTGTCTTAGGTGCCTGGGGGAAACCCATCAAAAAGATCATTGCAAGATCTGCCACGAGTTCCGCCCGAGAACATGTAAAGAACGGGAACAGCGACTGAAGGTGATCCTCATGGAGGCAGCCTTGTGCCCCCATTCCGACCTGGGCTTGAGAGACCCGACCCCTACGGTGGCGTCCTCGACGTGGAGCGCCCCGGCGCTGTTGGCGCCAAGGAAGGCTCCTCCAGGGACGCTTGGCATCGACACGGCTCCTCACGGGGCCCATCTGATAGTAGGCACTGCTCCCACTCGCCGGTGCCTCCAAAAGAAGAAAAAGCCGGACGACCGTTCTCCTCCGGCTAAGCCTCAAGAAGTGTGACCCCAGGCGGGCCACTCCTCGGCCTCTCCTTCTGGGGCCGTGTCGACTCCTGTCCAGGTGAGGCAGTCGAGTCTGGCCCCACCTTGATCTCCGGCGCCTACGCAGCAGCTTCAGCTCCTGTCCATGCCGGAAGCGTATCAGGCTGCCAGAGATCTCCTCCACCTGACGGCACCGTTCTTGCCTGCCAGGTAGGAACCCTCAGCACTGGAGCCCCGTCCTCCTGTGTATTCCAAGGGAAAGCCGGCTATGATGTCGAGGCGCTCCCCTTCGCCTTGTCCATCGGCACCTACGCGCTCCGACAGAGCCTTCCTGCTCCCCAAGCTCTCGACGTTCGAGGCACCGAGGATTGGCTCCTCCGTGGTCTTCAGTGTCTGAGACCTTGGAGTCGGAGCCCAACTCCTATCGCTCAAGTAGGAGCAGAAACCGTAGAGCGAGGTCAGGCAGAGATGGAAGGGAGCATCAAGCGTGGCCTCCGCAGTGGTAGAATCAGCCTCAGTGGCCCTTCTGGACTCCCTGGGCTTATCACCACGGCCAGGGAGGAACCCAGGGCCCACGCCCAGCGACGTCTTCAGTTGCTCCCACCACTTTCATTCCACCTTCCGCTGTGCATCCGCCCCTGGCGCCTACGGTCCTGACGCCTTTCCCTACAGCACCGTCGTCGACTCCAGCACTGTGCCTGGCTCCAACTTCGGCACGGCCTTCACAACAGCGACACACCCATCTCCCACACCTGCACCGTTGTTGACATCGACCTCGATGCAGGCACCTACAGCCCAGGTGCCGATGTCAGCACCTGGCCCCCCGACCCCAATGGCTCCTGTGTACAGGTCTTTGTCACAGTAGCAGACAGGATGAAGGGCCAGCCTGTTTCGACACAGCGCATTTCATCATGGATTGTGGCCTGCATTACCAAGTGCTATAATCTAGCAGGGATCCCAGCGCCCCCGATAACGCCGCACTCTACAAGGGTGCAAGCTTCATCGTCAGCTTTCCTGGCTTAAGTCCCCACCCAGGAAATTTGCAGGGCAGCGACATGGTCATCAATACACACTTTTGCTGCACACTATGCAGTTACTAAGCAGGCCAGAAATGATGTGGCCTTTGGTAGAGCAGTACTCCAGTCAGTGAACAGTTCTGACCCCACCTCCTAAATTTGCTTCAGAGTCACCTGATTGGAATCGACATGAACAAGCACTCAAAAAAGAAAAAACGGTTACTGACCTTCTCGTAACTGTTGTTCTTCGAGATGTGTTATTCATGTCCATTCCAATACCCACCCTCCTACACCTCTGTCCGAGTAGCCGGCAAGAAGGAACTAAAGGGGTGGCAGGTCGGCAGGGCTCTATATTAGGCACCATGAGGGTGCGACTCCGGGGAGCGCCCAGGCCGACCCAACGGATGCTGCTAAGGGAAAATTCTTCCAGACATCATGCACGCGCGCGCACACACCTGATTGGAATGGACATGAACAACACATCATTGAGCATTGGCCTGCTAAACCCAGGATTGTGAGTTCAATCCTTGAGGAGGCAATTTAGGGATCTGGGGCAAAAATCTGTCTGGGGATTGGTCCTGCTTTGAGCAGGGGGTTGGACTAGATGACCTTCTGAGGTCCCTTCCAACCCTGATATTCTATTAAAACAAAAAACAAAACAAAAACAGTTACGAGAAGGTGAGCAACCATTTTTTGCCTACTGCTATGAAGGACTGTGAATGTGTTTAAACGTTCTCCCTTTGGGATGTCTGCACCCTAATTGTCACAGTTTCTTACATTCTTTGTTGTCCTCCTCTTTTCCGTCTTCCACCAAGTTGTATCCAGTCAAGAGCTTGTCTAGGAATGTCTTTTTTTACACCTGTACAACATGCCCAAACCAGTTCAGCCTTCTCTCTTGAATCATTGCCTCTAAAGTATTTTGACCAGTCCTTAGCAACACTTATTTTTTCCACCAGTGGGCATGAAATATTCTCTGCAAACATCTCTGATTAAATGTGTTAAATTTCCTGTTGCAGGCTTCTAGCATTTGCCAAGTTTCAGAAACATGCTACAATGTAGGTATCACAATAACATTGTAGAACTTCAGTGGTTCATGTGTGAACCCCCTTATTTTTCCAGATATTTGCCAGTCTTGAAAAAGTCCCACCAGCACTGACTGTGCTTCCAAGCTGTATTGTTATCCGTGGGGTTTCTGAACCCAAAGCCATTGGTAACTTTTACTCTTGGCGAGAAGATGGCAGGAAATAAATCAATGGGGACACAGCTGTCCGACTGATAGATGGTTGGCATAAGCAGTATAATACTAGAATGCTTTCACTTAACACTTTACTTTATTTAGTCTCAAGTACTTACATCTGCAACAAGTTAACTAAACACCCCAAATTACCCTCAGATTAATATTTACCCAGGGTTTTGAGGAGGTCTCGAGTGAATAACTGTAAATGTGCAGTGGCTAACTTTCCATCTGCAGGGGAACTTGAGAGGTGTCAAAGCCTTCAATTGTCCACCAATCTCAGATTTCTTCCTCTTTTTATATCCAATTTGTTAGTATTACACAGCTTGTTCATCAAAAAACAACAACTGCTGAGCAGAAGCTAAGTTAAGTGTGGAGTTTCCCAACCTGTAGTTTTCCAGCCTGTCAGGCAGGGAATTTTCTATCAGTTAACGAGCTGTATTTCACATAGCAATATTTAACTATTGCCAGACTTCCCATCTTGCAAAACCGCATGCTTCGGCAAAAGCTCAAGTCAGGAGGGCACAGGGTCATGTTTACTCCTTGTGGTCACTCATTTCCCCTCCCATCCTGGTCTGTTAGTTGTGCTAAGGCTTCAGAAATGGCCTTTCTAGCTCCTTTCAGTGATGAGCATGTCACAGAGTGCACAGGCTGGGTGCTCTGGAACCACTCTGAAAGAAGCAGTGAGAGATAAAAAGGCATCTTTTAAAAAGTGGAAGTCAAATCCTAGTGAGGTAAATAGAAAGGAGCATAAACACTGCCAAATTAAGTGTAAAAATGTAATAAGAAAAGCCAAAAAGGAGTTTGACGAACAGCTAGCCAAAAACTCAAAAGGTAATAACAAAATGTTTTTAAGTACATCAGAAGCAGGAAGCCTGCTAAACAACCAGTGGGGCCCCTGGATGATCAAGATACAAAAGGAGCACTTAAAGACGATAAAGTCATTGCAGAGAAACTAAATGAATTCTTTGCTTCAGTCTTCACGGCTGAGGATGTTAGGGAGATTCCCAAACCTGAGCCGGCTTTTGTAGGTGATAAATCTGAGGAATTGTCACAAATTGAGGTGTCGCTAGAGGAGGTTTTTGAATTAACTGATAAACTTAACAGTAACAAGTCACTGGGACCAGATGGCATTCACCCAAGAGTTCTGAAAGAACTCAAATGTGAAATTGCGGAACTACTAACTATAGTTTGTAACCTGTCCTTTAAATCGGCTTCTGTACCCAATGACTGGAAGATAGCTAATGTAATGCCAATATTTAAAAAGGGCTCTAGAGGTGATCCTGGCAATTACAGACCGGTAAGTCTAAAGTCAGTACCGGGCAAATTAGTTGAAACAATAGTAAAGAATAAAATTTTCAGACACATAGAAGAACATAACTTGTTGGGCAAAAGTCAACATGGTTTCTGTAAAGGGAAATCGTGTCTTACCAATCTATTAGCGTTCTTTGAAGGGGTCAACAAACATGTGGACAAGGGGGATCTAGTGGACATAGTGTACTTAGATTTCCAGAAAGCCTTTGACAAGGTTCCTCACCAAAGGTTCTCACATAAATTAATTTGTCATGGGATAAGAGGGAAGATCCTTTCATGGATTGAGAACTGGTTAAAAGACAGGGTACAAAGGGTAGGAATAAATGGTAAATTTTCAGAATGGAGAGGGGTAACTTGTGGTGTTCCCCAAGGGTCAGTCCTAGGACCAATCCTATTCAACTTATTCATAAATGATCTGGAGAAAGGGATAAACAGTGAGGTGGCAAAGTTTGCAGATGATACTAAACTGCCCAAGATAGTTAAGACCAAAGCAGACTATGAAGAACTTCAAAAAAGATCTCACAAAACTAAGTGATTGGGCAACAAAATGGCAAATGAAATTTAATGTGGATAAATGTAAAGTAATGCACATTGGGAAAAATAACCCCAACTATACATACAATATGATAGGGGCTAATTTAGCTACAACTAATCAGGAAAAAGATCTTGGAATCATCATGGATTGTTCTCTGAAGATGTCTACGCAGTGTGCAGCGGCAGTCAAAAAAGCAAGCAGGATGTTAGGGATCATTAAAAAGGGGATAGAGAATAAGACAGAGAATATCTTATTGCCCTTATATAAATCTATGGTACGCCCACATCATGAATACTGCATACAGATGTGGTCTCCTCATCTCAAAAAAGCTATACTGGTATTAGAAAAGGTTCAGAGAAGGGCAACTAAAATGATTAGGGATTTGGAATGGGTCCCATATGAGGAGAGATTAAAGAGGCTAGGACTTTTCAGCTTGGAAAAGAGGAGACTAAGGGGGGATATGATAGAGGCATATAAAATCATGAGTGATGTGGAGAAAGTGAATAAGGAAAAGTTATTTACTTGTTCCCATAACACTGCTCTACAGCCAAAATGCTTCTGAAATAAATGTAGTCAAACTTTACTAATTCTGGGTCACTGAGAACGAAAATGATGCTTAAAATTGTTGATTAGCTCTAGTTTTCAAGATAATGCTATTGGGTCAGTATATACGACCCTTGATTTGGTCTGCAAATGGGATAGTCGTGCAAGAGATTCCCACTACATCAAGAAAGATTGGCCACTCCAACAGTCATTGGAGCCTGGGAGGAAAAGTGTTCAGCATCCACCACTTGTTGAATCAAGGAAGATTTTGTTACCACCCTTACACATCAAGCTGGGCATGATGAAGAACTTTGTCAAGGCCATTGACAAAACACAAGCAGCTTTCAATTACCTACGTGGAAAATTACCAAGGTTAAGTGAAGCTAAGATAAAGGAAGGTGTCTTTGTTGGTTCTCAGATTCGTGAACTTCTTCGAGATAATGCATTTGACCATGCACTGCGTGGCAAGGAAAAGGCATGGAAAGCCTTCCAGTTAGTGGCAATAAATTTTCTTGGAAACAACAAGGCAGACAACTACAGGTTGTTGGTGGAAAACCTCCTCAAGGCATACAAAAGCCTTGGTTGCAACATGCCACTAAAGATACATTTTTTGCACTCTCATCTAGATTTTTTTCCACCGAACTGCGGATCAGTGAGCGACGAGCACGGCGAGCGATTTCACCAGGACATTGCAACAATGGAGAAACGCTATCAGGGCAAATGGAGCCCATCAATGCTTGCAGACTATTGCTGACAGTGACAAGAGATGCTCCATTTAATGAATACAAGAGACAAGCCAAGAAGCGCCGAGTAGACACTGAATAGACTAAACTATGTACATAATAGTTTTTTGCCTTTTGTTTCATAATAAATTTTATTTATATAACCCTTTTGATGATTTTTAAAGTGTTACATAAACAGGACAGGTGAAATATTATCATGTAAAGCAACCATAAACACATGAAAAGACCTAGGTTTACAATTTATGATTAAAACTCTACTATCTACACAATATACATAGACATCAAATGTAAAAACTTAAATATCTTAGAAACAGTAGCCAGTCAGTTGTTTTAATTGTCATATTTGAATTCAGCACATCAAAATACATAATAAATAGCACATTTTATCTCTGAAGCAGACGACTTCTCAAAAATTGTAGACCAGTGTAATATCAGAACTAGGGGCCACCAAATGAAATTAATGATCAGCAGGTTTAAAACAAATAAAAGGAAGTTCTTTTTCACACAGTGCACAGTCAACTTGTGGTGATGGACGGCAGGAGAGAGATCACTTGATCATTACCTGTTAGGTTCACTCCCTCTGGGGCACCTGTCATTGGCCACTGTCAGTAGACAGGATACTGGGCTGGATGGACCTTTGGTCTGATCCAGTACGGCCATTCTTATGTTATGTTAAGTCAGACAGGACCCTCTGTAGTGTGACTCCCCTCCCAGGGCACATTCTCACTAGGCAAAGCTCCTTGGCTTCAGTGCCTCCTTGGGTCTGACCTTGGACCGTTCAGCACCACTGTTCCACGCCATGAGCTCCCCATAGTGAGTCAACCCGAATAGGACATCTGGTGAAGCCTTACACCCCCCCAAAAGGGTCATGTACCCCCAGCTTCATAGTCAACAGGGACACTCAGCCAGCGAGGTCAAACAGAATGGTTGATTAGTTGCCTAGAACACAGCATAGAACAGATCGTGTTAGCACAGAAATCAGGAAGTTACAACAAAGTCCATCGTTGGGGGGATCCAGAGCCCTGGGCTCTCCCCCCAAGTTCCAACCAGGAGACTGACCAGCTTCCAGCCGCCCAGCTTCAGTCACGCACAGCTGCTCCTCTCCTTCCTTTGTCTCTTTTCTGAGCAAACAGATCACCTAACCTCCATCTCTCACTTTGTTCTCCAACACCTCCAGTTGATTCTTGCAGAGAATGGGCCCTGGCCATCAGTTGCCAGGCTACAGAGTGTCAGCCATATCACACACCCTTGTCCCACCACTTAGATACTTGAATAACACATAGGGGAAACCGAGGCACACATGCAGTATTCAGACAAAACATTAAGAACATTCCCACTTTGTCCCAGCATAACAATTGGTATTCCAGGTGTGGGCAGTGTTCCAGATATGTTACTGGGCTCTGAGCACCCAAAAATCTCCCCCACCTACAATATGGCATGGTTAATGAGTTTCTAGTCTTCACCAAGTTTTTCAATGATCATGACTTTCATTTTCTTTTGGAAAAAGAACAGGAGTACTTGTGGCACCTTAGAGACTAACAAATTCATTAGCGCATAAGCTTTCATGGGCTAACACGGCTGCTACCCTGAAACCTGTCATTTTCTTTTGGCTGATTTTGAATCCTACTTTGGCATCCTCACATTTGACATTGATAGTAGTCTTTGTCATGGCATCGCCATCTGCATCCAACAGAACAATGTCATCTGCAAAGTCAGATATTTCCTCTACTCCACATAACTTTTGTATCTTCCTTTGATGTTGTTCTTCACATCATGTGATCTACCACAGTGCAGAAAAGAAGAAGTGATAAGATGCAACCTGGCTCCACTTCAGCGATATCAAACTAATCCATATCTCCACTTACTATCCTTACACAGCATTTTGAAACTTTCTATAACATCTTGACCAGTGGCACTATCTTTCTAGGAAGCCCATATTATTGCTAGAACTTCCACGATTCTCTATGAATGCCGTGGAAAGCTTTTGTGAAATTTCTGAAGTTCAAGACTAATCTTCTTTGGTAGGTGTGCCGTTTCTTAGTCAATCATCTCCAGGTAAAGATGTGATTTACACACAATCTTTTCAGTCTAAATCCTGCTAGCATATTACAGTTTTTCACCTATAACCAGTTTGATTTGGTTCAATAGTGTACTAGAGAACACTTCCCCAGATGCTAGAATCTTTTGTTCCCCATGTAGGTAAGGTGATATTCCCTTGTTTATACGGCCAAAGTTCATCCTAGCCCTTTCGGCCATAGCATTGCACTGGGAACTTGTGGTTACTGATTATCCACCAGCACCCCCAAATATTTTTCAGAGTCAGTGCTACCCAGCATAACATCCCCCATCCTGTAAGTATGGCCTGCATTCCTTGTTGCTAGATGTATGACCTTATATTTGTCTGTATTAAAAAACATATTGTTTGCCTGCCCTCAGGTTACCGAGTGATCCAGATTGCTCTTTATCAGTGACCAGTCCTCTTCATTATTTACCACTCCCCCAATCTTTGTATCATCTGCTGCAAATGTAACAATAATGACTAAGCTTTCTTCCATTTTTCTGAGAAAAATGTTAAATAGCATCGGGCCAAGAACCTTCGGGACCCCACTAGAAACCCACACACTCTATGAGAATGGGAATAAACTGGCATGAATACGTTTAGGCTGGAAATTAGAAGAAGGTTTCTAACCATCAGAGGAAGACAGTTCTGGAACAACCTCCCAATACAGGTAGCGGGGGCAAACAACCCAGCTAATTTTAAAATACATTTTAAAATTTGATAAATTTATGAACAGGATTATATGATGAAGTTACCTGTGACAGCAGGACTCTGGACACAGCGATCCAGTCCTGTGTGCTATGATTGCTCATTTAGATAGCAGTTAATCCACTGGATGTATGCCAGGCTGTATTGTGCTGGAAGGGCACAAGGCGGTGGTAGTGGGGAAGGGGATATGTTTGAGGGGCACCTGTGAGGTGTAGGAATGAGGGGACTTTGTGGGCATACTGCACCACCTCTTGGCTAGCAGCTCTGCTCTCCACCTGGTCATCCCTGGCCCCAGTAGGGCTGGAGTGGCTGTGCAGAGGGAAAGTAGTAACCAAGGGGCTGTGAGGGGTACATTTATCAGCTGGAGACCCAAGGGGGAGGGGAGGCACACTGCAGATGCTCTACTCCCCTTTGGGGGCTAACAAGGGGAAGGGATTCTGCACAAACCTGAGACCATCCCATGGAAATGACACTGGAGCTCTGAGACATGTGAACTGACCCATTCTCTTCCTCATCCCCTCACAGTCTATCCCAGTTTCTGTTGTGGACTACCAACAAGCTCCCTATGCATGTGCTCAAATGACTCCAAATTTGCACCACAAGCTCTACTCCAGCCCCTGATATGGCACCACAGTTTTAAAGCAATTTACATATATATTTTGAAAATTGTAAGCACCTCATTTTGGAGGAGGGGCTGTATATCTGAAACTGTTGATGAAATGGCCAGTTTGCACCACAAAGTCTGCCTTCATGCTGCAGCGTACCAGTTGTCAAGACAACCTCCCTGTGCATGTGGGTTTCAAAGCATTTTGAATATTAACAATTAAAACCCTAACGTTGATATCACATAATTTTCTAAGGGCTGCTCTATGTCAGGAACCCCTTGGTAAACAGCCCCAAATTCGGCTCAGTGACCCATCCTGGAGCCCCACTGAGGCAGGGCACTTTTCAAGCAGTCTGAGTCAGCATGTGGATTTTACACCACTTAGAAAAATTGGCTGTTAACAGTAAGCAGCTCTCAACATTTGCTATTATGGTGCTACTCCCCCACTCTAACAAGCAGGTGAATATTGAGTAGGGGTAGGTAGGAGGTATGACCTCTGCAGGTGTCATGAGTGAGACAGTTACTGAATACTGTGTCCTGTTTTGGGCTTCAGAAAAGAGGTACAAGAATGAGCAGCGGAAGTCTGGAAACCCTGCCTTACAGTGAAAGACTAAAGAAGCTCAGTCTGTTTAGAGGTGACTTGATCACAGTAAAAATACATGCATGGGGAAGATATTTCTGAGAGTAGGCAGCTCTTTAATCTCCCATACAAAGGCAGAACAAGACAAATGCAGACTGGAAATCAGCTAAAGGTTTTCATCAGTGAGGGTAACTAACCTTAGACAGCATGGTGGATTCTTCATCACTTAAAACCAGTAAATGGCTAGTGGATAGTTTTGCTAAAAGACTTATTCTGGCTCAGCCAGGCATTCTGGGCTGGATGCAGGGTCACTGGGTGAGATTCTCCAGCTAGGTGATGCAGGCGCTCAGACTGGCTCATACTGTGCCTCACTTTTGTCCCCACTAAAGCAGCTGGACCCCACACCCTCTGCCCTACACATCAGCCTGCTGTGTGATCTCCCCAAATCCAACTGGCCATGCCACGCCTTCTCACAGCCTGCTGTGCTCTGCTTTGCCCACTCGTCTCCCGTGCCCCTCACCCAACCTGCCATACTCTGTGCATGCCTGCTGCTGGGAGCCACTTTGCTCCAGGAGCTCTTTGCTTTATGTCCAATCCCTCTCTGAGCATGGACAAGACAAAAGAGTGGAGAAACAGAAAAAAAGGAGTGGAAAGGGGGAAGAAGATGGAGGGAGGGAGACAAGCCCATCAAGTGAGGTGTGTGCAGCTGGGGTCGGTTCCCAAGGCTGCTCCAGAGCTCATGATGCCTGCAGCTGCATGGATTCTGTAGCTGGTGGCAGGAGAAGGGGATCCTGTTACATGGGGCTACTTCCAACAGCTGGAGGGGCAAGGGAAGTGAGATGGGAGGGAATGAGTTCCCTATGAAATGCACACAGGGCTCCAAGGAACAAAGCTCCCGCTGTGGGGAAGTGCCTGACTACTCCAGTGCAAGCCTCTCTCAGTAGGGGGACCTGTAGGGAGCCAGGCAGGAGTGCTGGCCATTGGGGGAACTCCTGGATACTCCAGTCCCCTTCTCTCTCACCAAGAGGTGTTCTAGGGAGCATGGCAGGAGAGGTGGTGGGGGCACTGTGGGGAGTAGGACAGGAACTTAGGTTTTGGAGGGAGAGTGCAGCACGGGGCACTGTAGGGAGTGGGGTGATAGCCATGGCTGTTGGGAGGGGGCAGCATGCGCCCATGTAGGGCATGGGGCAAGAGTGCTGGACAGGGGCTCCCTGTTACTCTAGTCTTAGCCTCCCAGCAGGAGAGGCCAGTGGTGAAATTGCTTCTAGGGCCTGGGCTGCCTGAGGGGCTGACATGTGACCCAGGTTAGGAGGCTCCTAAGAGCTGTTTGCAGCCCCCAGCTGGGCCCTTTCCCTGGGGCTCGTCTATGTTCCTGTGCTGCTTGCTCACGGGCGCTGAGGCCCCAGCCCCAGTGTGGGGAGGAGCTGCAGCTATGGAGCGTGAACTTCACTTCACCCGGGCCTGTCCCAGCTGCCTCCCTTTTGCCTCCTTTTCCGGGGTCTGTTCTCCCCTTCGAGCTCTCAGTGGGAGATGAGCCCTGGGCAGTGTCCCCCAGAGGGGATGTTCTTGGGAAAGGAGCCATTAGTGGCTGACCTGGAGCTGCAGGGAACTGGAGGGATCTTGGGGCAGCCTCCCCACACAAACGAGAACCCAGGATATTGGGCCAGGAGCCCTGGGTTCAAGGTGCAGGTTCTGAACCCCCCGGTGCCCCTGATGCTCTGGCAATGCTGGCTTCCCCCGCCCTGCCCTTCTTTCAGGGCCCAGCTGTTGGCTGGGCTGGGGCTCCTCTCCTGTCACTGCCACTGAGAAGCTCAGAACCAAGGAGTCTTTCTGAAAGTTGTGCTGTAGCCCAGCTGGGAGCAGGTGAGCAGGGCGTACTGGCTGGCAGCTCAGCCTGTCCCTTAAGCCTGTGACAGCCCGCTCCTCACTGCAGCCCTGGCCGGAGGTCTGGGAGTGCTGACACTTGAGGCCCTAACAGCAGGATGGGATCCTGAGGTGCAGGAGGGGTGCTTCCAGCTCCTATGTCCCAGAGAGCATAGTGGGATGCTCAGAATAAGGCTCTCCTGCCCCCCTTGAAGTTGGGTCACTTGCAAAGAGACCAAGAGGAGGACCTCTGGGCCCCGCCTGCAGCACCAGGCCCCCCAACAGTGCTGCAAGGGGATGACCAGTGGGAGAGGGCAGTGGGAGGTGCTGGCTGCTCAGTGGAAGGTGAGAAGCAAGTCCTGGCTAGCTGCTTTCCCTGCAGCTTCTCTGCACTGGGGGGAGAGCAGCAGGTGAGTGCCAGCCTGTGCTGCACTGTGGGACAGGCTCGCATCCCCCAGGCTGGGCTTGGGCAAGGACACTGGGGTAAATCTGTGGAGCTCAGCCTCTCTGCCCAGTGGCCTTTCCTGGGGCAAGTCTCAAGACCACCAGGGGCCTGGACAGCACAACGATGGGCACCAGAAACAGGGAGGCCACTAAACTAAGAACATGAGTAGTAGTGGCCTGACCCATGGCACCTCCAGCAGCACAGCAGCCCCTATTGCTGCTGTGGGGCCAGCTCCGACTGCGGGCAGAAATGCCCGTTACTGAGTCCCCACCCCACTTCCTGCAGCACCCCCAAGTGCTGGGACGAGCACTGACTACAAGGGGAGAGTGCCTCTGTTTGAGCCCCCTGCCTCCAGTTTGCAAGGAGGGACGTGCTCCCACCATCCCTTGGAGAACGCTGCACTGATCACTCATTGGGCGGGTATCGGTTTACCTATCCTAGGTGGAGTAGCTGAGCACCTCAGTATCTGTGAAGTGTTTACCCTCCCGAGACCCTTGCAGCATCCCCACTGTATAGATGGGAACAGCAGCCCAGAGAAGCTGTCACTCGCCTGTGGACACACAGACAGTCTTTGGTGGTGCACGGAATTGGACCCGGGCTTCCTGAGTCCTAGCTTAGCCCACTAACTCCTGACCATCCTGCCTCCTACGTGCGGAAGGTCTTGAGCTGCCCTTGGGATGGCCGGGAGAGCTGGGCCTGGCTGCTGGGCTCCAGCCCCACTGCTGCTCCCACTGACATAGTGCTTTTCCACCAGATCACGGCCACGGATGCAGACAGTGGCCCATTCAGCTCCCTCTCCTACTCCATCGGCTCCGGCATTGGCAGCGTTGTTCCCACGCAGTTCAGCATCGATGAGCACACTGGGCAGCTGTGCACAGTGCAGGGCCTGGACCGCGACGAGGGGGCCACTGCCTATGACTTCACTGTCACTGCTGTCGATGGGGTGAGCGCTGATGAAAGGAGGCTGGGCCCGGGAGGGGAGGGGCTGAGCAGTGGGTGAAGGGGGATGGGCCCATGGGGGAAGAGGCTGAGTAATGAAAGAAGGGGGTCATGGGATGATGCGGAAAGGTGGGATGGCCCTTGGATGGAACTGAGCGATGGGACAGGGGCAGCTGGGCCCCTGAGGGTGCTGAGCAATGGGACAGGGGCAGCTGGGCCCCGGGAGGTGCTGAGTGATGGGGAAGGCGGGGGATGGGCCAACGGGGAGTGAGCAATTGGGCGGGGGAGGGAGTTATGCCCCCAGCCTAGTACTGTTCAGAAGGTTATCCCTGTCATCCCATCCCCCCCAGGGCAGTGAGGGCCTCCCAGCAGCCCAGCCCTGAGCAGAGTTATGCCTGGTCCTGTCCTCCTCCAGGGTGGTCTGAACTCCATGGTGTACGTGAAGGTTTTCCTGGAGGATGTGAACGATAACCGTCCGGCGTTCTACCCGCTGGAGTACGCAGCCAGCATCAGCACGCAGAGCATGCCGGGCACAGCCGTGCTGCGCGTCATGGCCCACGACAAGGACGAGGGCCCCCATGGGAAGGTGACGTACCACATTGTCTCAGGGAACTCGCCCCCTCTCTTCTCTCTGCACAAGGACACAGGTAAGAGCCCTTGGTGCCCTGGCCAGGTGTGGGGATGGGTAGGGGGAAGGGATCTTCCCCAGGGTGATACTCAGTCAGCTACAGACAGAGGGTATGGGGGGATGTGACACTTGTCAGTGTTACTGTACAGCACGCTCATCAGCTCCACAGAAGGGCAGCCCCACCAGCCAGCAGCCCCCTTTCTCCTCAGCATTCCCCCTGCCCTGTTTCCACTATCCCTCCCCTCCCTGCTCGGCCAGGAGTGTGGGGCGGGGAGGAGGGCTCCAGCTGGGGGTGTGGGCTCTGGGGTGGGGCCAAGGATGAGGGGTTTGGGGTGCAGGAGGGGCTCAGGGCTGGAGCAGGGTGTTGGGATGTTGAGAGGGTGCAGGCTCTGGGAGAGAGTTTGGGGTGCAGGGTCCCGGCAGCACTTACCACAGCTCCCAGGAAGCGTCCGCTAGGTCCCGGTAGCCCCTAGGTGCATGGGCGGCCAGAGGGGCTCCGCATGCTCCCCTCATGCCCACAGGCGCTGCCCCTGCAGCTCCTATTGGTCACAGTTCCTGACCAATGAGAGCTGCAGAGCTGGCACTGGGGCAAGGGCAGCACACAGAGCCTCCTTGGCCGCCCATGCACCATGGGGCCTCAAGGACCTGGTGGCCGCTTCTCAGAGCCACGCAGAGCTAGAGCAGGCAGGGAGCCTGCCTTAGCCCCAGGTCCCTGCTGTACCACCAACAGGACTTTTAACGGCCCAGTCAGCGGTGCCAACCTGAGCCGCCAGGGTCCGTTTTCAACCGAGTAGTCTGGTTGAAAACTGGATGCCTGGCAACCCTATTCCCTGCATTCCTGACCACATTCCCTGGGCCCAGAGAGGCTCCATACCCATGGCCCATTCCCCAGGGCCCTACTTTTCCTGACACCCTTCCCCCCCAGGGCCAGGGCCAGGGCCAGGGCCAGGGCCAGGGCCAGGGCCAGGGCCCAGGCCCTTTCTAGACTGAACTCCACCCCTCTCCCCTCCATCCCCCCAGAATCGGCAGACTGATCTCCCCACAGCCAATGCTGAGATAAACGGGGCCAGGTTCACTCTCCCCCTCCACCCTCTTTTGGCCTTTCTAGGACTGATGGGTCCAGGGCTGAATACAGTGGGAGAGGAGGGAAGGGGAAGGGAGTAGGGTCTCCTCAGACCCCTATAGAGAGGGGCTGCCCCTCCTTGCCCCCAGATGTAGCCCCCATCTCTCTTTGCAAATGCCATCCACTTTCGTTCCCCCTCTGACCCCTGGAGTCAATCTCTGGGGTTGGCATCTCTCTCCCTTGGTTATTCCCAGGCTCGTAGCTTGTTTCTGCATCCCTAGAACAGGGAGGGGAAGTGCATTTCCTGCTGGGGGAGGGGGACACAGTGTTCAATCCTACAGCACTTCTCTTATGAGTTTCTTTCTCTTCCAGGTGTTGTCTCCCTCTCGTGGTCCCTGAGTGGCAAAGCCAACACGCTGGTGCAGCTGGTGATCTCAGCACGGGATGGAGGGGGCCTGTCAGCCCAACCCAATGCCCAAGTGAACATCAGCATCGTGGCTGGCACGGTCTCACCTCCTGTCTTTGAGCAGGCACAGTACTTCTTCACAGTGCCTGAGGATACACAGCAGGGGGCGAGTGTTGGGGCCGTCCGGGCCCATAACCCCCCAGGTATGGACCCATCGCAGCCCCCAAAACACGTTGGGCCCATGTTTCCATTTCAGGGGTCCTGTGCTCCTGCCCCACTCTGCACAGTGACCCTGCTGGGATCTCCCCCCACAGCTAGTGGCCTGCCCTCCCCCACGGTGCCCCCTGCTGGCGCCCCCACAGTGCCTCCTGTTCCTCCCATCCCCTGCTGGGAAATCCCCCCACAGCCAGTGCCCTGCCCGCCCCCACGGCGCCTCCTGCTGGGAGCTCCTCCCAAAACCAGTGCCCTGCTTTTCCCCATGGTACCTCCTGCTGGGAGCTCCCCGCACAGCCAGTGCCCTGCCCTCCCCCACAGTGCCTCCTACTGGGAGCTCCCTCCACAGTTAGCGGCCTGTCCACCCCCACAGTGCCCCCTGCTGGGAGCTCACCCCACATTTAGCTCCCTGCCCTCCCCCACAGCGCCCCTTGCTGGGGCAGGCTGGGTGGGTGAGTGGAGCACTGCTCTCACTGTCCTTGCTCTATATTCCCTTGTCCCCAGGTCACTCTGATGACATCTTTTATTCCATCTCCTCGGGAGATCCCCATGGCTATTTCTTCATTGACTCCAGCTTGGGACAGCTCCGCACCAGCCTCCCTCTCGATCATGAGGTCCAGGCGGTTCTGGTTCTCGATGTGCAGGCCCGAAGTGGCTCGCCGCCTGCCTACAGCAACACGCAGGTGAAGATTTCCGTGTCAGACGTGAATGACAATGCACCAGCCTTCCTGGCCCCTTCTGACTCCATCCTGCTGCCAGAGGCCACAGAGGTGGGGGCCACTGTCTACACGCTGCAGGCGGAGGATCGGGACAGTGGTGCCAACGGGCAGGTGCACTTTGAGCTGGTGTCAGGTGGGGACGGCATCTTCAGCGTGGAGCGCTCCTCTGGGACAGTGCGTGTGGTGGGGGCGCTGCAGTACGAGGCCAGTGCCGCCTATGGCCTAGCCATAGTGGCACAAGACAGCGGTGTGCCCCAGCTCAGTGCCACCTTCACCCTGCTGGTGCACGTGCAGGCAGAGCACGACCATGGGCCCATCTTTGACACACTCACCTACCGTGTGGAGGTGCGGGAGGGCACGCCTGTCTCCACTCGCTTCCTGCAGGTGCGGGCCCTGGGCCGGGACACTGGTGCCACGCCCCTCACTTACTACCTGCGTGCCGATGGCGACGCCGCTAGCTTTGGCATCGTGCCTGAGAGTGGCTGGCTCTATGTCAAGAGTGCGTTGGACCGGGAGACGCGGGACCTGTACATGCTGACAGTGCTGGCGTCTGCAGGCACAGGCGGCACCAGCAGCGAGGCTAGGAAGACGGGCACCAGCACGGTGCGGGTCAGCATCACTGACGAGAATGACAACAGCCCCCGGCTCAGCGAGGAGCGCTACTTCTTCACCATTCCCGAGAACCAGGCACCGGGCAGCAGGGTGGGCAGGGTGACAGCCAGTGACCGGGACACGGGGCAGAACAGCCGCCTCACCTACCGCCTCCTCCAGCATGACCCCAACTTCCTCATCCACATGCAGTCTGGTGAGAGACCCCACAGGCGGTGCAGGTGGAAGCAGAGGGAGAGCCCACCGAGATCCGAGTGGGCATGGAGGGGCCTGTGAAGCTCAGCAGGGGGTAACTGTGAGGGTAGAGCAGTGCTGGCCCCAATGTGGCACTAGGGGGTGCTGTGCTTCAGGGAGGGAGGTGGAGGTAGCATCATGCTACTTCGTCAGTGACTCCCCGGTCTGAGAACTACCAGAGCCGTCCCAAGGCAGAGTGCTTTGTTGGGTTGCCCTCCCTCCCACAGAAACAACAAGGATGCATCCGAAGAAGTGAGGTTTTTATTCACGAAAGCTTATGCCCAAATAAATCTGTTAGTCTTTAAGGTGCCACCAGACTCCTTGTTGTTTTTGTAGATACAGACTAACACGGCTACCCCCTGATACTTCCCTTCCACAGGGCTCTCATGGCACTGGTGGTGCCAGCAGCCCTTTAGGCAAAGCCAGGCCCATCACTGAGCTACTGCAGCCGCAGATGTGACTGGTGGGGTGGTCCCGCCTTCCACCCGCCCAGCCCAGAGCCCAGCGCTCCGGTCAGCAGGGCCCAGGAGCCTAGAGAAGCCAGAACACAGGTGCTGAGACTTAAAGAAAGCTTGTCAAGAGGGATATACAATGGACCCAGGAGTCAGGAAGGGACGTATGCACAAGGATGGGTGCGGGGGGTCACACCCCAAACGAGGGTCAGTGTCACCTTGTCTCACAGGAGGTTAGGGCTCACAGCCTAGGAAGTGGGTCGCTGTCACTCTGTCTCACAGGAGGTTAGGGGTCACACCCCGAAGGTGGGTTGGTGTCACCCTGTCTCACAGGAGGTTAGGGGTCACACCCCCGAAAGTGGGTTGGTGTCACCCTGTCTCATAGGAGGTTAGGGGTCACACCCTAGGAGGTGGGTCAGTGTCACCCTGTCTCACAGGAGGTTAGGAGTCACACCCCAGAGGAGGGTCAGTGTCAGCCTGTCTTACAGGGCATTAGGAGTCACACCGCAAAGGAGGGTCAGTGTCATCCTGTCTCAGAGGAGGTGAGTCGGTGTCACCCCGTCTCATGGGAGGTTAGAGATCACACCCCAGAGGAGGGCCTGCTGCAGCTGGCATGGCTCTCTTGTCATCAGCGTTAGCTCAACTGTCCTGCACCCCCTCTTCTGCCCTGACCTGGCATCTGCCTCGCATTGGGGTCCTTGGTGGCTGGCACAAGGGGCCATGGCTAAGTTGGATATGGTAGGGGACCCTTATGCAATTTCAGAGAACAGCTCTAACCGTGTTCCACCAACCCCAGCTGGCTCCCTTCCCACTGCCCTTTCCCGAGGGCCCTTGTCCTGTCACCACCATCCCAGGGCCACCTCCTTCTCCATGGCCTGCTCCTTCGGGCTGGTTCCCCACCCACAGCCCATTCCCAAGGGTTGTGACTCCATTCCCCCAGTCCAGGACCATCTCTCTGCCCACAGTCCATTCCCCTGGGCTCTGTCCTGCCTTGCAAGCTGGGGCTCCCCTCTTCCCAGGGGAGACAGTTCCCCATCTGGAGCTGTCTCCCTGCTGGGAGTCCCCGTTGGGAGCGGGCACTCTGGGAGCTGAGCTGTGTCCTTGCTTCTCTCTTGCAGGAGAGCTCACTGCCAAGCGCAGCCTGGACCGGGAGCAGCAGTCAAGCTATCAGCTGCTGGTGATCGTGCAGGATGGGGGGACGCCACCCCGCAGCGTCACGGGCACCGTCTATGTCACCGTGTTGGATGAGAATGACAATTTTCCGGCTTTCCTTCATGTGCTGGGCGGGCGGGAGCTCCTGGTGCAGGTGAGGGGGGCAGGCAGGCACTTCCTCTAAAAATTGTGAGGCTGGGAGCTTCAGGTGCAAGTTGTGGGGTCCAGAGCCCTCAGTATAGATTGGGGGGGGCAGAGCTCCCACTGCAGGTTGTTGGGGGCCAAGAGAGCTTGGTGGGGGAGGAGAGGGCCCCTGTGCAGGTTGGGTGATGGGGGGTGGGGGAGGAGAGAGCCCCTGTGCAGGTTGGGCGGGGGGGGAGGAGAGAGCCCCTGTGCAGGTTGGGGGGGAGGAGGAGAGAGCCCCTGTGCAGGTTGGGGGGGTGGAGGAGAGAGCCCCTGTGCAGGTTGGACGGGGGGGGGGAGAAGAGAGCCCCTGTGCAGGTAGGGTTGGGGGGGGGAGGAGAGAGCCCCTGTGCAGGTTGGGGGGGAGGAGGAGAGAGCCCTGTGCAGGTTGGACGGGGGGGCGGGGAGGAGAGAGCCCCTGTGCAGGTTGGGGGGGTGGAGGAGAGAGCCCCTGTGCAGGTTGGGGGTGAGGAGGAGAGAGCCCCTGTGCAGGTTGGGGGGGTGGAGGAGAGAGCCCCTGTGCAGGTTGGGGGGAGGGGAGGAGAGAGCCCCTGTGCAGGTTGGATGTGGGGGGAGGAGAGAGCCCCTGTGCAGGGTGGGGGGAGGGGAGGAGAGAGCCCCTGTGCAGGTTGGATGTGGGGGGAGGAGAGAGCCCCTGTGCAGGGTGGGGGGAGGAGGAGAGAGCCCCTGTGCAGGTTGGACTGGGGCGGGGGAGGAGAGAGCCCCTGGGCACATTGTGTTCCGGGGAGGAGGAGGGAGCTAGTTCCTTAAGTACTCTAAAGGCATGTAGTCACCAGCAACAGCGCTTAAATGTGACTACGAGCGCTGGGAGAGAGATTAAAAAAACCACCTCCACAAGGGGTGTAGCTTCCTGCCACTGTCTACACTGCCACGTTACAGCGCTGAATCTTGCAGCGCTTAGTGGGGTGTTTTTTCACCCCCCCGAGCAAGAAAGTTGCAGCACTGTAAAGTGGCAGTGTAGACAAGGCCTAAGATGAATTTGATCAGGTCTTGATTACTTGAACAATTCTAACTTATCTACATATACTCTCACCTGTTCTTTCCATATTTTGACTTACTTTCCTTTCCCCTTGTTAATATTAATTGTGTTGAGTATCTGGTCACAATTAATGTCTTTAGTGAAGTGATGTGAAATAGGCATTAAACACCTCAGCTTTCTTGATGTCATCAGTTATTAGCTCTCCTTCCCCACTGAACAGAGATTCTACACTTACCTTTGTCTTTCTCTTGCTCCTGATGCATTTAAAGACACTCTTCTTGCTGCCTTTTGATGTCCTTTGTTAGGTGTCACTCATTTTGTGCCTTGGACTTTCTGATTTTGTCCCTACATGCTTGTGCTACTCTTACTCCTCTATAGCAATTAGTCCATGTTTCCACTTTTTGTAGGATTTCCTTTTGATTTTCAGGTAATTAAAGAGCTCCTGATGGAGCCATATTGGCCTCTTACTATTCTTCCTATCTTTCTTTTGCATCAGGATAGTTTGCAGTTGTGTCTTTTAATATTGTCTCCTTTAGAAACTGCCAGCTGTCCTGAATTTCTTTATCCCTTAGATTTTCTTCCTATGGGACCTCACCTACCAGTTCTCTGAGTTTGTTAAAATCTGCTTTTTTGAACTCCATTTTCCTTATGTTGCTGCTCTCACTCCTTCCTTTCTTTAGAGTCATGAAATCTATCATGATGATAAAGCTCGCTGCAGCAGTTGTTGGCAGACAGTGGCTTCTTCTGCTATCTTTTCCCAGAAGTCTTTTACTTTTAAGACCCCCAAAAAGGAGTGTTGGATGGAACAGTCCATCCTCTCATAATTTTGTCCACCAATAGGCCTAATTTCTGACACAATAATTTTGATTCATTGATTTCAGGTCCTCTACTCCTCCTGTATATGAGTCATAATCTTGACACAATCCTTGAGTGGTATCAGTGACACCCTTTCTGTGTGGACATATCCAGTCTTTCTGTCTCTTTTCCCATCAACATTTGTTATTATAGGTTATTGTGGCACTTAATAAAGTTTCACTCAGTCTTTACCAAGTTGAACTCACAGTTAAGGTACATTTGTAGGCCCGGTTATAACGACTGGCCCTTGCTTAGGAAGACAGTTGGTTCTGAGGTTTGTGCTGTAGGGTGGAGGTTACGGGGGTCTGTGCTGGGAGGAGTGTGGAGTGTTGGGAGGTCTGTGCTAGAGGGATGTAGGGGTCTGTGCCGGGAGGATTATGGGGTCTGTGTCTTGGGGGATCTGTGGAGCTGTGTGGTATAGTGTCTGTGTCTCGGGAGATCTGTGGGGCTGTGCGGTGGAATGGGGGGTATGGGGTCTGTGTCTCGGGGGGATCTGTGGGGCTGTGTGGTGGAATGGGATTATGGGGTCTGTGTCTTGGGGGATCTGTGGGGCTGTGCGGTATAGTGTCTGTGTCTCGGGAGATCTGTGGGGCTGTGCGGTGGAATGGGGTTATGGGGTCTGTGTCTTGGGGGATCTGTAGGGCTGTGCAGTGGAATGGGGGGCATGGGGTCTGTGTCTTGGGGGATTTGTGGGGCTGTGCGGTGGAAAGGGGGATATGGGGTCTGTGTCTTGGGGGATCTGTGGGGCTGTGCGGTGGAATGGGGTTATGGGGTCTGTGTCTTGGGGGATCTGTGGGGCTGTGCGGTGGAATGGGGGATATGGGGTCTGTGTCTTGGGGGATCTTTGGGGCTGTTTGGTGGAATGGGGTTATGGGGTCTGTGTCTTGGGGGATCTGTGGGGCTGTATGGTTGTATGGGCTCTGCTGGGGAGGTGGCTGTGGTGAGAGGATTATGGGTTCTGTGTTGCGGGGCCTGGGTGCTGGCTGTTGTGCTGTCTCCATCTCCCCTCTCTGTGTGACAGGTGCTGGAGGAGAAGCCATCAGGGCTGCTGGTCGCCTCCCTGCAGGCCAAGGATCCAGACGAGGGTGAGAACGGGACCATCTTCTACTCACTAACAGGTAATGGGGGAAAGAGGGCAAGCGGTATGGCACCATCACCTCCAGTCACTTGCCTAGGGCAATTATTATTTATTTATTTATTTATTATGGTCCTGACCTCCCCACAAACACACATGCACACTCCCATCATTCCTCAAGCCTGCCCTGCACCATGTCTAACTTGCTCTGACCCATTCAACAGCATCTCCCCTTCTCTCCACAGGGGCTTGGGCCGAGCGCTTCACACTGCACATGGCCACGGGGGAGCTGCGTACAGCCACTGTGCTGCGCCGAACCGACCGGGCCGAGTACATCTTCACTGTGACAGCCAGTGACCGGGGCACGGAGCCCCGCAGTACAGCAGCCACTGTCCGCATCCAGGTACATGGGCCCCCCAACTCCCCCCACAGGGCTATCATCTGCATCCAGGTACATGGGCTCCCCAAACTCCCCCACAGGGCTATCATCCACCTCCAGGTACATGGGCCCCCCAAACTCCCCTCAGGGCTATCATCCACCTCCAGGTACATGGGCCCCCCAAACTCCCCCCCAGGGCTATCATCCACCTCCAGGTACATGGCCTCCCAACTCCCCCCACAGGGTTATCATCCACCTCCAGGTACATGGGCTCCCCAAATCTCCCCCAGGGCTATCATCCACCTCCAGGTACATGGGCCCCCCAAACTCCCCCACAGGGCTATCATCCACTTCCAGGTACATGGGCCCCCCAAATCCCCCCCAGGGCTATCATCCACCTCCAGGTACATGGGCCTCCCAATCCCCCCCGCAGGCTATCATCCACCTCCAGGTACATGCGCCCCCCAAACCCACCCTCAGGGCTATCATCCACCTCCAGGTACATGGGCCCCCCAAACTCCCCTCAGGGCTATCATCCACCTCCAGGTACATGGGCTCCCCAAATCCCCCCCAGGATTATCATCCACCTCCAGGTACATGGGCCCCCCAAATCTCCCCCAGGGCTATCATCCACCTGCAGGTTCATGGGCCCCCCAAACTCCCCCCCAGGGCTATCATCCACCTCCAGGTACATGGCCTCCCAACTCCCCCCACAGGGTTATCATCCACCTCCAGGTACATGGGCTCCCCAAATCTCCCCCAGGGCTATCATCCACCTCCAGGTACATGGGCCCCCCAAACTCCCCCACAGGGCTATCATCCACTTCCAGGTACATGGGCCCCCCAAATCCCCCCCAGGGCTATCATCCACCTCCAGGTACATGGGCCTCCCAATCCCCCCCCCAGGCTATCATCCACCTCCAGGTACATGGGCCCCCCAAACTCCCCCCCAGGGCTATCATCCACCTCTAGGTACATGGGCCCCCAAACCCGCCCCCCAGGGCTATCATCCACCTCCAGATACAAGGCCCCCCCAAACCTGCTCCCCCAGGACTGTCATCTGCATCCAGGTACAAGGGCCCCCCAAACCCACCACCCCCATGACCATCATCCACATCCAGGTACCTGGGCCCCCAAAACCTGCCCCCCCACCCAGGGCTGTCATCCACATCCAGGTACCTGGGCCCCCCAGGGCTATCATCCACATCCAGGTACATGGGCCCCCCCAATCCTGCCCCCCCTGGGCTATCATCCTCACCCAGGTACATGGGCCTCCCTAACTCTTGCCTCCTTCCCCATGCCCATCATCTGCATCCAAGTTCATGAGCCCTCCAAGTCCCACCCCTGACCCTACAGCCATCATCTGCATCCAGGTACAGGGAACTGTCACACTCTGGGGTACAAATCCAGACCAATGAGGGACTGTGTCACCACCTGCCCTGTAACCCTGGGCACCTCACAAAGCTTTGTTGTTGTAGCTCCCACACAAGCAGCCTAGCAGCGTGCAGGTCACATCCTGATGAGTATCTGTGTGCTAGACAGCCCTGGTTCAGCAGCTCTGACCCCAGCAGCCTGTCTACAGTCCTGCTGCCTCACGCTAACTTCCACCAGCCTGGGTTACAACCAACAAGGTGATCCCAACACACTCCCAGCCCCGAATTTCCCCAGAGGTGTGTTTTCTGCAATGTCCAGCCCCCTCCTGGACAGCTGAGAGACATATATGGTTTGTTTGTTCCTCTACAGACACAGAACACATCACAACTTATTAACTTGATTGAGTGTAAATACACCCTGCCCTTTAAACACAGCTCTGAGTTGGGTTATAATAAAAATGAAATAAATGTATTAACAAAATATACATAGGACTAAGTCAGTTCAAGTATAAGGAATGAAAATAGAAAGAGTTACAAGTAAAACCAAAACAAAATACACTTCTAAAAATCTAAAACTTAATCTAGAAAGGTACAATCTTTGTTTAAGCAGGTTTGTCCCCTGTATTCAGTTCCCAGAGATTTCAGGGCCACCTTGGTTGAAGGACCCATCTTTCTCAGCTCATGAGAGCTCTGCTCTCTTGTGTCTGTCTTGTGATGGGTTCCTAAAATGGCTTTCTGTCCTTGTTTATATCTCCCAAAGTTTAATGACCTTTCTTCAGGAGGCAGGAAGCCCTCCTGTGTGTTCAGCTTGCTGTGTCCACCAGCAAGCTGACCTCATGCTGTTCCTTCCTTCTTGTGGGCTTCCTCTCCGCGTCTGTGAACATGGCTTTCCATTGTTTTGATTCTACCATGATTAGGCCATGTCTACACTACAAAGTTATGCTGACTCAAGTTACGTTGGCATACCGCCGCAATTAGTACATCGCTTTACGTGTGCATGCTTAGCTTCTTGTGTTGGCAGTGCGCATATTATTGCAGAGTGTGATGTACTATTGGTAGGTACATCACACTGCAACTCGCCACCTTCCAACACATTGTCTTTTGGGAAGTTTTGGCAATGAATGATGGGGCCAAAATGAGTTGTGCGGGGTGACCGGGAACATGGGGTCAACTTCCCATTTTGCAACTGACTCCATCCTGTAACATTATCTGTATACTATAATTTTTGCGCCTTTTTTCAAAATCCCACAAACTCGTGTGGCCCTCCTCACTCGCTGTCTGTCATCTCTGACAGAAGCATTGAGCTTGCACAGCTCTGCACTGTTGTCATGAGCATTGCAAGCACAGCGCGCATGATTCTGGAGTATTTGCAGAGCTGCAAGAAGAGCTGAATGAGTGGGGAGGGAACATGATGATGCCTTGGAGGACAGATTGCTCTGGGACATAGCGAGAACAAATTCCAGGTTGGTGGTGGTGCTCACAGTGCAGCTGCAGATGGTGGAGCACCACTTCTGGGCCTGAGAAAGAAGCATGACGGATGGGATCACATCGTAATGCAGGTTTGGGATGATAAGTAGTGATTGCAGAACTTCCGGATGCTCAAGGCCACATTCCTGGATCTGTGTGCTGAGCTTGCCCCAGCCCTTCAAAACTCAGCCTCCACCACCTCAACTTCTTCATTCGCAAACTCAAATTTTGCAATGTCACGCTGGCAGCAATAATTCCATCTTTAGAAAAGGGCATGTGATTCACATAAGAACGTCAGAACGGCCGTACCGGGTCAGACCAAAGGTCCATCTAGCCCAGTATCCTGTCTACCGACAGTGACCAATGCCAGGTGCCCCAGAGGGAGTGAACCTAACAGGTAATGATCAAGTGATCTCTCTCCTGCCATCCATCTTCATCCTCTGACAAACAAAGGCTAGGGACACCCTTCGTTACCCATCCTGGCTAATAGCCATTAATGGACTTAACCACCATGAATTTATCCAGTTCTCTTTTAAACTCTGTTATAGTCCTAGCCTTCACAACCTTCTCAGGGAAGGAGTTCCACAAGTTGACTGTGCGCTTCGTGAAGAAGAACTTCCTTGTATTTGTTTTAAACCTGCTGCCTATTAATTTCATTTGGTGGCCCCTAGTTCTTGTATTATGGGAATAAGTAAATAACTTTTCCTTATCCACTTTCTCCTCATCACTCATGATTTTATATACCTCTATCATATCCCCCCTTAGTCTCCTTTTTTCCAAGCTGAAGAGTCCTAGCCTCTTTAATCTCTCCTCATATGGGACCCGTTCCAAACCCCTAATCATTTTAGTTTCCCTTTTCTGAACCTTTTCTAGTGCCAGTATATCTTTTTTGAGATGAGGAGACCACATCTGTATGCAGTATTCATGATGTGGGCGTACCATGGATTTATATAAGGGCAATAATATATTCTCAGTCTTATTCTCTATCCCCTTTTTAATGATCCCTAACTATCCACGATGACTCCAAGATCTTTTTCCTGACTTGTTGTAGCTAAATTAGCCCCCATCATATCGTATGTATAGTTGGGGTTATTTTTTCCAATGTGCATTACTTTACATTTATCCACATTAAATTTCATTTGCCATTTTGTTGCCCAATCACTTAGTTTTGTGAGATCTTTTTGAAGTTCGTCACAGTCCACTTTGGTCTTAACTATCTTGAGCAGTTTAGTATCATCTGCAAACTTTGACACCTCACTGTTTACCCCTTTCTCCAGATCATTTATAAATAAGTTGAATAGGGTTGGTCCGAGGACTGACCCTTGTGGAACACCACTAGTTACCCCTCTCCATTCTGAGAATTTACCATTAATTCCTACCCTTTGTTCCCGGTCTTTTAACCAGTTCTCAATCCATGAAAGGACCTTCCCTTTTATCCCATGACAGCTTAATTTACATAAGAGCCTTTGGTGAGGGACCTTATCAAAGGCTTTCTGGAAATCTAAGTACACTGTGTCCACTGGATCCCCCTTGTCCACATGTTTGTTGACCCCTTCAAAGAACTCTAATAGATTAGTAAGACATGATTTCCCTTTACAGAAACCATTTTGACTATTGCTCAACAGTTTATGTTTTTCTATGTGTCTGACAATTTTATTCTTAACTATTGTTTCAACTAATTTGCCCGGTACCAACGTTAGACTTACCGGTCTGTAATTGCTGGGATCACCTCTAGAGCCCTTTTTAAATATTGGCGTTACATTAGCTAACTTCCAGTCATTGGGTACAGAAGCTGATTTAAAGGACAGGTTACAAACCTTAGTTAATAGTTCCACAACATCACATTTGAGTTCTTTCAGAACTCTTGGGTGAATGCCACCTGGTCCTGGTGACTTGTTAATGTTAAGTTTATCAATTAATTCCAAAACCTCCTCTAGTGACACTTCAGTCTGTTACAGTGCCTCAAATTTGTCACCTACAAAAGCCATCTCAGGTTTGGGAATCTCCCTAACATTCTCAGCCATGAAGACTGAAGCAAAGAATCCATTTAGTTTCTCCGCAATGACTTTATCGTCTTTAAGTGCTCCTTTTGTATTTCGATCCTCAAGGGACCCCACTGGTTGTTTAGCAGGCTTCCTGCTTCTGATGTACTTAAAAAACATCTTGTTATTAGCTTTGGAGTTTTTGGCTAGTCGTTCTTCAAACTCCTCTTTGGCTTTTCTTATTACATTCTTGCACTTAATTTGGCAGCATTTATGCTCCTTTCTATTTGCCTCAATAGGATTTGACTTCCACTTTTTAGAGGAAGTCTTTTTATCTCTCACTGCTTCTTTTACATGGTTGTTAAGCCACGGTGGCTCTTTTTTAGTTCTTTTACTGTGGTTTCTTAATTTGGGGTATACATTGAAGTTGGGCCTCTATTATGGTGTCTTTAAAAAGCGCCCATGCAGCTTGCAGGGATTTCACTTTAGTCACTGTACTTTTTAACTTCTGTTTAACTAACTCCCTCATTTTTGCATAGTTCCCCCTTTTGAAATTAAATGCCACAGTGTTGGGCTGTTGAGATATTCTTCCCACCACAGGGATGTTGAATGCTATTGTATTATGGTCACTATTTCCAAGTGGTCCTGTTATAGTTACCTCTTGGACCAGCTCCTGCGATCCACTCAGGACTAAATCTAGGGTTGCCTCTCCTCTGGTGGGTTCCCATACCAGCTGCTCCATGAAGCAGTCATTTAAAGTATCGAGAAATTTTATCTCTGCATTTCGACCTGCAGTGAAATGTTCCCGGTCAATATGGGGATAATTGAAATCCCCCACTATTATTGGGTTCTTAATTTTGATAGCCTCTCTAATTTCCCTTAGCATGTCATCATCACTATCACTGTCCTGGTCAGGTGGTCTATAATAGATCCCTAATGTTATATTCTTTTTAGAGCATGAAATTTCTATCCATAGAGATTCTATGGAACATGTGGATTCACATATCTCTTGATATAAAGGACACTTACTTTCACCTTGCCCACAGATGATTTCTCAGATTTAAATTTTTTTTTTTTAATTAATGAAGATATCCTATCTCCTAGAACTGGAAGGGACCTTGAAAGGTCATTAAGTCCAGCCCCCTGCCTTAACCAACAAGACCAAATACTAATTTTGCCCCAGATCCCTAAACGGCCCCCTTAAGGATTGAACTCACAACCCTGGGTTTAGCAGGCCAATGCTCAAGCCACTGAGCTATCCCTCCCCCCTATTTACTGTGAGGTCTGACTGTTTTCAATACAGAGTACTACCCTTCAGGATAGCAACTGCCCCCAGAGTCTTTACCAAGGTATTTTTAGTGGTAGCAGCTCATGTCAGATGTCATGGCTTCCTTGTCTTTCCATACCTCAATGACTGTCTCCTTGCCACCAAATCCCACCAGGAGCCTATGCGTCAACTTCTGTGGTGCTTTATCTCCTCTCTCAACTGGGAGTCAGCATCAACATTGAAAAATCTGTTCTTACTCCCATGCGATCTTTGGACTTCATCAGCGCAACCTTGAATTCTATCTCCACTAGAGTGTACCTGCCCATAGATAGATTCCACGGCATGAACGAAATCAAAGCTTACTTCGGGTAATGGTCAAAACATGTCTGTCCCTGGTCAGCCACATGACCTTGTGCATTTATCACTGCGTTTGCAAGGTTCTGCCTTTCTTGCCTTCAAGCATGGCTACAGTCAGTATACGCTTCAAGCCATCACTCCATGAACTTTACACTGACAGTTCCAACCAAGATATTGCCCTCCCTCCTTTGGTGGACCAATTCTCATCACGTATCCATGGGGTCCCCTTTGTCCCTTCTTCTCCAGACCAAACCATAATTACGGACGCATCCCTACTAAGTTGGGGATCCCACATGGACAACCACACAGCACAGGGAGTATGGACTCCTCTAGAGTCCAGAATGTACATCAATAACCTGGAAGTACAGTCAGTAAGGCAGGTGTGCAAATTATTTCTTCCACTCATTTGCTCTCACCATGTCCTGATACTGTCAGATAACACTAGGACTGTTTTCTACATCAACAAGTAGTGGGGAGCAAGATCCATCTGCCTGTGTGCAGAAACAGTCAGTCTCTGGAACTGGGCGATCAGCAGTCAGATCACCCTATCCACAGCCTCAGCAGACACTTCGCGATCGATCATGAGTGGGAAATTCATGACACGGTGCTGCTTGACATTTTCACTCTATGGGGAACCCCAACCAGAGATCTATTTGTCTCCCACCACATATTGTTCCAGAGGAACCCTAGACTACTGCTCCCAGAGCGATGCACTCCACCTTACTTAGTCAGACCAGTTCAACTATGTCTTGGCTCCACTGCCACGCCTACCATGAGTGCTACGTAAGCTCTGACAGGACAGGGTGAAGGTCATCCTGATTGCCCTATTCTGGCCCAGACAGTTCTGGTTCTCCAACCTCCTATGCATGTCGTCTCGCCCACCGATTTCCCTCCTGACATTCCCTGATCTCCTGGCATAGTGCAACAGCAAGATTCATAGATTCATAGATTCATAGATTATAGGACTGGAAGGGACCTCGAGAGGTCATCGAGTCCAGTCCCCTGCTCGCATGGCAGGACCAAATACTGTCTAGACCATCCCTGATAGACATTTATCTAACCTACTCTTAAATATCTCCAGAGACGGAGATTCCACAACCTCCCTAGGCAATTTGTTCCAGTGTTTAACCACCCTGACAGTTAGGAACTTTTTCCTAATGTCCAACCTAGACCTCCCTTGCTGCAGTTTAAACCCATTGTTTCTGGTTCTATCCTTAGAGGCTAAGGTGAACAAGTTCTCTCCCTCCTCCTTATGACACCCTTTTAGATACCTGAAAACTGCTATCATGTCCCCTCTCAGTCTTCTCTTTTCCAAACTAAACAAACCCAGTTCTTTCAGCCTTCCTTCATAGGTCATGTTCTCAAGACCTTTAATCATTCTTGTTGCTCTTCTTTGGACCCTTTCCAATTTCTCCACATCTTTTTTAAAATGCGGCGCCCAGAACTGGACACAATACTCCAGCTGAGGCCTAACCAGAGCAGAGTAGAGCGGAAGAATGACTTCTCGTGTCTTGCTCACAACACACCTGTTAATGCATCCCAGAATCATGTTTGCTTTTTTTGCAACAGCATCACACTGTTGACTCATATTTAGCTTGTGGTCCACTATAACCCCTAGATCCCTTTCTGCCGTACTCCTTCCTAGACAGTCTTTTCCCATTCTGTATGTGTGAAATTGATTTTTCCTTCCTAAGTGGAGCACTTTGCATTTGTCTTTGTTAAACTTCATCCTGTTTAACTCAGACCATTTTTCCAATTTGTCCAGATCATTTTGAATTATGACCCTGTCCTCCAAAGTAGTTGCAATCCCTCCCAGTTTGGTATCATCCGCAAACTTAATAAGCGTACTTTCTATGCCAATATCTAAGTCGTTGATGAAGATATTGAACAGAGCCGGTCCCAAAACAGACCCCTGCGGAACCCCACTCGTTACGCCTTTCCAGCAGGATTGGGAACCATTAATAACAACTCTCTGAGTACGGTTATCCAGCCAGTTATGCACCCACCTTATAGTAGCCCCATCTAATTTGTATTTGCCTAGTTTATCGATAAGAATATCATGCGAGACCGTATCAAATGCCTTACTAAAGTCTAGGTATACCACATCCACCGCTTCACCCTTATCCACAAGGCTCGTTATCCTATCAAAGAAAGCTATCAGATTGGTTTGACATGATTTGTTCTTCACAAATCCATGCTGGCTGTTCCCTATCACCTTACCACCTTCCAAGTGTTTGCAGATGATTTCCTTAATTACTTGCTCCATTATCTTCCCTGGCACAGAAGTTAAACTAACTGGTCTGTAGTTACCTGGGTTGTTTTTATTTCCCTTTTTATAGATGGGCACTATATTTGCCCTTTTCCAGTCTTCTGGAATCTCTAGAGGCTCAGATACCTCCTCTATTAGCTCCTTGAGTATTCTAGGATGCATTTCATCAGGCCCGGGTGACTTGCAGGCATCTAACTTTTCTAAGTGATTTTTAACTTGTTCTTTTTTTATTTTATCCGCTAAACCTACCCCCTTCCCATTAGCATTCACTATGTTAGGCATTCCTTCAGACTTCTCGGTGAAGACCGAAACAAAGAAGTCATTAAGCATCTCTGCCATTTCCAAGTTTCCTGTTACTGTTTCTCCCTCTTCACTAAGCAGTGGGCCTACCCTGTCTTTGGTCTTCCTCTTGCTTCTAATGTATTGATAAAAAGTCTTCTTGTTTCCTTTTATTCCCGTAGCTAGTTTGAGCTCATTTTGTGCCTTTGCCTTTCTAATCTTGCCCCTGCATTCCTGTGTTGTTTGCCTATATTCATCCTTTGTAATCTGTCCTAGTTTCCATTTTTTATATGACTCCTTTTTATTTTTTAGATTGTGCAAGATCTCGTGGTTAAGCCAAGGTGGTCTTTTGCCACATTTTCTATCTTTCCTAACCAGCGGAATAGCTTGCTTTTGGGCCCTTAATAGTGTCCCTTTGAAAAACTGCCAACTCTCCTCAGTTGTTTTTCCCCTCAGTCTTGATTCCCATGGGACCTTACCTATCAGCTCTCTGAGCTTCCCAAAATCTGCCTTCCTGAAATCCATTGTCTCTATTTTGCTCTTCTCCCTTCTACCCTTCCTTAGAATTGCAAACTCTATGATTTCATGATCACTTTCACCGAGGCTGCCTTCTACTTTCACATTCTCAACGAGTTCCTCCCTATTTGTTAAAATCAAGTCTAGAACAGCTTCCCCCCTAGTAGCTTTTTCAACCTTCTGAAATAAAAAGTTGTCTCCAATGCAGTCCAAAAATTTGTTGGATAGTCTGTGCCCCGCTGTGTTATTTTCCCAACATATATCCGGATAGTTGAAGTCCCCCATCACCACCAAATCTTGGGCTTTGGATGATTTTGTTAGTTGCTTGAAAAAAGCCTCATCCACCTCTTCCACCTGGTTAGGTGGCCTGTAGTAGACTCCTAGCATGACATCTCCCTTGTCAAACCCCCCAATCCGTGACTGCTCCACCTCAGGGTGTAGTATTTGGATAGTCATAATCCCTAGAATGTGCCTGCTCCTCAGCACTCTGAGACATCTCTCCAATAGCAGAAAGGACTCTATTAGAAAATGTTACCTAGCTAGATGGAAACACTTCTCATCCTGGACACAGCAAAGAGATGTTCTACCACAAGCTGCGGCTCTTCCCCTCATCTTGGACTATATCCTATCTTTGAAGACATCGGGTCTATCCCTCAGCTCCCTACAAGTCCACTTAGAGGCAACTGGTGCATACCATCTACCTACTCAAGGCTACTCCATGTTCACACACCTGCTAACCATAGATTCTGGAAAGACTTGATAAGAACTTTCCTGCCCCCTCAGAGGATTGCGCCCCAATGGGACCTGAATCTCATTCTTTCGGTATGAATGAGGGCCCCCCTTTGAGCCATTAGCTACTTGCTCCATGTCCCTCTGTCCAGTGAAGGTCGCCTTTCTCGTAGCTATCATGTCAGCAAGAAGGATTGTCAAACTAGGAGCAGACCCTCCATACAGTGTATTCCATAAAGATAAAGTTTTGTTGCACCTACATCCCAAAGTTATCACTAAAGTAGTTTTGGAATTTCATCTTAATCAGTCCATTCACTTACTTGTGTTCTTCTCGAAACTGCACATGTCTGCAGAGAACATAGACTCCACTCCCCCGGTGTTCAATGAGCCTTGGCCTTTTACCTGCAGAGAACAAAAGCAATCAGGAAGTCCCCAAGACTGTTCATTACTATAGCAGAAACAGTCAGAGGACACACCATCTCCACCCAGAGAATTTCCAAATGGATATCGGGCTGCATTCTCCTCTGCTATCAGCTCTCAAACCTCCCACCCCACACAAGGTAAGAGCTCATTCCACCAGCGCTCAAGCAGCGACCATAGCATCTCCCACATGGAGTTCCACTGACATGTTTCCAAGGCATTATGCCCTGGTGCAGGACTCTACTGCTGATGCCTCCTTTGGTACAGTGGTTCTCTGCTCAACCCTATCATCTTCATCCTCGCACCCTCCCCCTACTTAGGTACTGCTTGTGAGTCACCCACAGTGGAGTACACTAGGGACCATCACTCGAAGAAGAAAAGGAGGCCCTTTGAGATGTGTGGTCCCTGTATTCCCCTCTGCTTTGGATCTTCTTGAGGCACGGTGAAGAAGGAACTGAAAAGGCAGTTGGTCCGCCCCTCCCTTTTCCCCTCGGTCAGAGGCAAGAGGCGAGCCAGGGCGCATGTGCAGACAAACGGACATTACTTTCAAATTCTTCAACTCCGGGCTCATCGTGTGCATGCGTAACCCACAGTGGAATACAGCTAGGGACCCCACATCTCGACAAACCTCCAGTTACAGGTAAGAAACCTGCTCTTAGCATGGAGAAATGAAGGTTAAAGCATAGTCCAAGGCCTTGTCTACACTTGAAATGCTGCAGTGGCACAGTTAATAGGTTCCCAACCCACAGCTATGTGGGCTGGTGTGTCCCTATTTATATAATGTGTGTGTGTGTGTGTGTGTGTTTATTACTGCAATGTCACTTTCAAAACACAGTACACTTTTCAATGAAATATAGTGTAAGAAGACTTTAAAAGTGCAGTTCTCAGTGGAGTTTGTAGCCCACACAGAACAAAGAAAATCTAGGGGGGGATATTGCACAGCCCCCCCAAACCCTGCCACTCACAGCCACCATCCAAGTTCTGGTACACAGTCCCCTCCACCCCGCTTCCACACCGCTGCCATCATCTATCTTTGTTCCAGTAAACAGCCCCCAGTCCCATGGCCATCATCTGTGTTCTGGTTCACAATCCCCCAACCCCCTTCCCACTCTGCCATGTAACCATCGTCCATGTTCCAGTTTACAGCCCCATAACCGCCCCACCTCCATGCCACACATCCATCATCCATCTTCTGGTTCACAGTCCCCCAGCCTCCCAGCTCCCTGCCACATGGCTATCATCCATGTTCTGGTTCGCAGGGCCTCTTGCTCCATCCCCCATGGCCATCATCTGCATTCCAGTTCAGAGCCACCCAACCCCTGACCTGTCTGCCATGGGGCATCGTCCACAGTCTGTTTTGCAGCCCCTCTATCACATTCCAGGGTGCAGTCCAGACCAGTGAGGGGTTTTGTCACTACCAGCCCTGCTACTTTGGGTGCCACACAATACTTTGCTGTGGGAGCTCCCAAGCCAGGCCCCTCACAAAGAGCCAAACAGCCTGCATGACACCCTAAGTATTTGCATGTAGCTGCAGCCTGTCAGCACACTCCAGTCACACTCTGGCTTCCACTAGCCTCGGTTACCATTTGCAGGGTGACCCCAACACACTCCCAGTCATGGATTTTCCCAAAAACATGTGTTCTGCCCTGTCCAGCCCTCTCCTGGTTCGTTGCCCTTGTAAGAGGTCAATATGCAACCGTTTGTTTTTTAACTGGAGTTCCCAAATGGTTTGATTTAAAGAATAAAACAAGCATTTTTAACTACAAAGAGATAGATTTTAAGTGAGTACTAGTATAAGGCATTAAAGTCAGAAATGGTTACAAGAGAATTAAAGATAAAATGCTTTCTAGTAACTAAAACATAACAAACTAGACTTGGTTCAAGGTAAAATCCTTACCACATGTTCCTAGCAACAGGGCCAATCAAATTCTGAGGTCGCAAAGTCCAAAGGCTGGTTCCTTTGTCTTCATGGGTGAGAGAGAGATAGGGTGAGAAAGAGAGAATGAACCTCAGGGTGGTTTTCCCCCTCATTTTTATAGTCCTATCACCCTTTGAAATGCATTTTCCAGAGGATTACCCTTAGATAAAGTTCCTTCCAGCTGTGAGGATGGAGACATGACTCCATAGTGAAAGATGTTCCATGTTGTTTTTTGCTAAGATGCAGATTGGTCTGTTCATGCCCTGCTTCACTGCCAAAGAACACCTACTTGCCAACTTCGATGACACCTGACTAGAGACATTGGCTTGTCCTTTGTCTTTGAGGAACAGGCTTACCCCCCCCCCCAGCCTTATCTAGTAAACATATCTCAGTTATAATTTAAGCTTATGTTCATAACTTTATATATGATGTTGCTACACACATTTCACCGTGATATTATTGACCAGCAAGTTACTAGTTTTCAAATGATACCTCACCAGGCATATTTTTACAAAGATTATTACTATGGTATGTAGGGTGTGAACTATGGGGTGCATTCTGTTTATAGCCCCCCTGCCCCAGGCCATCATCTCATTTTGGACTGTAGTCTCCCTGCCCTACAGTCATCATCTGTGGTCCAGTTTGCAGTCCCCCAACTTCCCATCCTCTTGCCCCATGGCCATCTCTATGTTCTGGTGTGCTGCGCCCCAACTCCCTGCTCCACTGCCATGTGGCCATCATCTGCATTCCAGTTCACAGTCCCTCAACCCTCTGCCCCCCTGCCACATTCCTATCATCCATATTCTGGTTTGCAGCCCTATCCCACCCTGCCCCATGGCCATCATCCCCATTGCAGTTTGCAGCCCCCAAACCGTCTGCGCCCCTGCTCTGTGGCTATCATCTGTGTTCCAGTTCACCTTCCCCCTCCCCCCAGCTCCCTGGCTTGCTGCCATGTGGCCATCGTCCACATTCTAGTACACAGCCTGTCACACGTGGCTGCCTGTAGTGAATCCAGCCAAGCCAGGCCCCTGTGGGAGGCTGGTACTGCGCCCTTTCAGGGTGCAATGCTTCCCGTGAGTATTTACAGCAACACAGCCTCTGCGAGCACGGCCTCTGCAAACAAGAAAACAAGTTATAAGTCACCTGGCCTACAGAATGTGCAAGTCCTTGGATTAGCACAGAGAGGCAAAAGTTAAGTCATAGTCCATCCTGGCCAAGCCAGAGCCATGAGTCAGCCAAGCTGTAATGGATTCCATCCCAGCACAGGTGCCAACTGTCAGCTTTCCCTGGGGGTGCTCCACCCTGAGCCCCGCCCCAACTCCACCCTCGCTCCACCTATTCTCACCCCCACTCTACCCCCTCCCCTGAGATTCCACCCCCACCCCACCTCCAGCCCCAGAGCATCCACACGGAGTCAGCCCCTATGCATCCCATGCTCTGTCCACCCAGTGGAGAACTTCTTAGCGCCTCCAAAGAGTACCTCTTATCCCAGCCCCCTTTTCCTCTTTGTTCTCCAATTTAGTTCACATGTCCTTCGCCTGCCAGGGTTCAGTCAGTGGGAAGTCCTGTTGTCTCTCTGGACCGGCTGCTATTCTGGGTCGGTTTCAACCAGTTAATTAATGACTCTATTTATTCCAACCAGACCACAAGGTGTCACCCAGACTTGTGTCTCCTACACTGTCCCAGGAGCAGTGTTAACACTTCCGCACCCCACCCCAAGTGGTAACACAAAGTCTAGAGAGAAACTGAGGCTACGTCTACACTACCCGCCTGAATCGGTGGGTAGAAATCGATCTCTTGGGGATCGAATTATCGCGTCTCGTCGGGACGCGACATTCGATCCCCAAATCGACGCTTGTACTCCACCAGCGGAGGTAGGAGTAAGCGCTGTTGACGGGGGAGCCGCGGAGGTCGATTTGCCGCCGTCCTCACAGCAGGGTAAGTCAGCTCCAATACGTCGAATTCAGCTACGCTATTTGCGTAGCTGAACTTGCGTATCTTAAAGCGAAACCACCCCCCCCCCCCAGTGAGGACGTAGCCTGAGGCACACATAGGAATCATAAAAATATTACAAAAAAATCCTATTTTATCACATCTCTTTCCCCTTCAAAACCAGACTGAGCAGGGTCACTTTAACCAGTCACCTGGGGAAGTTCGAACTCATAAATGTTATTCACAGATGTTATGGCCTATTTCCTATCTCCTTGGTAGCTGTCCTACCAGGCACTTAAAGATTCTGATAGCAGTTTCCAATCAATCAAACTTACAGTTTTCATAAAACAATACAGAGCAGTTTCACATCCTCCATTGGGTCAGGTCTGTTTGATGACACTAGCAGGGGACACATGGGAAATTTTCATGCCACTCTGTGCTCTCCTGCCACCCAAAATCTTTAGGTTTGAAACTGGGATGGAATCATAAGTGATAGGTTATGTATGACAGTTAGTAATTCTTCAATTTAATATTTGAATTCCTTCAGAACTCTTGGGTGAATACCATCTTGTCTTGATGACTTCTTTCTGTTTAATGTATCAGTTTGTTCTAAAACCTCTCCTAAAAACAAATAAAAGGAAGTATTTCTTCACACAACGCAAAGTCAACCTGTGGAACTCTTTGCCAGAGGATGTTCTTCTTCGAGTGATTGCTCATATTGATTACAATTAGGTGTGCGTGCACCGTGTGCACAGTCGTTAGAAAATTTTTCCCATAGCAGCACCTGAATGCTAAAGTCGGTAAGGACAACACAAACAATGACAGAGCAATGGGAACACGTAGATCTGCGCCATGAATGAAAATGGAGAAAGGCTTGTTGATTTCTGCAATATGAACGACCTAGTCATCAGCGGACCCCTATTCCAACTTCGTGAAATTCACAAGCTGACATGGTGTTCTCCAAATGGTAGAGATAAGAACCAGATTGGCCATATGATGATCAATGGTAAATGGCAATGCTCACTGACAGATGTGAAAATGAGAAGGGGTGCAGATGTTGGCAGCGACCACCACCTTGTGACAGCCTCCATCAAGCTAAAATTGAGAAGTGTGGGCCCACCAAACACATACCCAACACCATATACAAGAAAAAACAACTCGACTTAAGCTATTCAGCCACCAAATTGGACTGAAAATCAATTGCAATAAGACAGATATTATGACCTTTAATATTGCCTCACCATCACCAGTACAGATAGAGAGGACCATGTTTCACCAAAGCAGAAACATTCATATACTCAGGACCAGCTCCAGGCACCAGCGCAGCAAGCAGGTGCTTGCGGCGGCCAACGAAAAGGGGCGTCCCGTTCAGCTCTTTGGCGGCAATTCAGTGGCGGGTCCCTCACTCCCTCTCGGAGGGAAGGACCTGCCGCTGAAGTGCCGCCGAGAAGCGGTGGCAGTAGAACTGCCACCAATTGCGGCTTTTTTTTTTTTTCCCCCGCCACTTGTGGCAGCAAAAGCGCTGGAGCCGGCCCTGCATATACTTGGGCAGCACCATCAGCCAGGATGGTAGAACAAACCAGGACATCCAGAACAGAATCAGTAAAGCCAGGAACACCTTCAGCAGCTTAAATGCAGTCTGGAAATCATCAAAATACAACACCAAAACCAAACTCAGGATTTATCAGAGCTGCGTACTTTCAACACTACTTTATAGTGCAGAAAGCTGGGGAATGACAAAGTATGACATGTCCAAACTGTCTTCATTCCATACAACCTTCCTCAGAAAAATCCTCCATATCTTTTGGCCAAGAACAATCTCAAACCAAGACCTATTCATACAGTGCAGCCAATAAGATATGAGCACCATCATTACCAGGAGGTGTTGAAGATGGATTGGCCATGTGCTTCAGATGGAAACTGATTCTATCACCAGAATAGCAATAAGATGGACACCTGAAAGCAAGCGAAAACGAGACTGTCCAAAAATAGCATGGCAAAGAGCTCTGGAAGCTGAGAGGGGACAGCTGGGGAACCATTGAAAGACTTGCCAGAAACAGACAAGAGTGGAGGAGCTTCGTTGCTGCCTTAAATACCAAAGGTGTAATGGGTACGGTGACATTCTATATCTTGGGGGAGTGCCCTGTAACCCCTATATTCCTCATTTATATATAATTATGATCTTGCATATAAAGCAGGCCATGTGAGGTATCAGGGGAAATGTTATGATCTGCTGAAAGTCACACCATCCTAACCACTATGGATGTAGAAGCTCTCTACACCAACATTCCACACAAAGATGGACTACAAGCCGTCAGGAATAGTATCCCCGATAATGTCACGGCAAACCTGGTGGATGAACTTTGTGACTTTGTTCTCACCCACAACTATTTCATATTTGGGGATAATTTATACCTTCAAGTCAGCAGGACTGCTATGGGTACCTGCATGGCTCCACGGTATGCCAACATTTTTATGGCTGACTTAGAACAACGCTTCCTGAGCTCTCGTCCCCTAACGCCCCTACTCTACTTGCGCTACATTGATGACATCTTCATCATCTGGACCCATGGGAAGCAGGCCCTTGAGGAATTCCACCAGGATTTCAACAATTTCCACCCCACCATCAACCTCAGCCTGGACCAATCCACACAAGAGATCCACTTCCTGGACACTACAGTGCTAATAAGTGATGGGCACATAAACACCACCCTATACCGGAAACCTACTGACCACTATACTTACCTACATGCCTCCAGCTTCCATCCAGACCACATCACACAATCCATTGTCTACAGCCAAGATCTAAGATACAGCCACATTTGCTCCAATCCCTCAGACAAAGGCAAACACCTACAGGATCTCTATCAATCATTCTTAAAACTACAATACCCACCTGGTGAAGTGAAGAAACAGATTGACAGAGCGAGAAGGGTACCCAGAAGTCACCTACTACAAGACAGGCCCAACAAAGAAAGTAACAGAATGCCACTAGCCGTCACCTACAGCCCCCAACTAAAACCTCTCCAGCGCATCATTAAGGATCTATAACCTATCCTGAAGGACAATCCTTCACTCTCACAGACCTTGGGAGACAGGCCAATCCTCGCTTACAGAAACCCCCCAACCTGAAGCAAATACTCACCAACAACTACACAACAAAAACACTAACCCAGGAACCAAACCATGCAACAAACCCTGGTGCCAACGCTGTCTGCATATCTATTCAAGGGACATCATCATAGGACCTAACCACATCAGCCACGCCATCAGGGGCTCGTTCACCTGCACATCTACCAATGTGATATATGCCATCATGTGCCAGCATTGCCCCTCCGCCATGTACATTGGCCAAACCAGACAGTCTCTCCACAAAAGAATAAATAGACACAAATCTGACATCAGGAATTATAACATTCAAAAACCAGTAGGAGAACACTTCAGTGTCCCTGGTCACTCAATAACAGACTTAAAAGTGGCAATTCTTCAACAAAAAAACTTCAAAAACAGACTCCAACGTGAAACTGCAGAACTGGAATTAATTTGCAAACTGGACACCATCAAATTAGGCCTGAATAAAGACTGGGAGCGGATGGGTCATTACAAAAACTAATTTCCCCTTACTAATTTCCCCCTACTGTTACTCACACCTTCTTATCAACTGTTTGAAATGGACCACCCTCATTACCATTACAAAAGTGATTTTTCCTCCCTTAGTGTTCTACTGTTAATTGAATTGTCTCATTAGACTGACCCCCCACTTGGTAAGGAAACTCCCGTCTTTTCATGTACTATGTATATATATACCTGCTACTGTATTTTCCACTCCCTGCATCTGATAAAGTGGGTTCTAGCCCACGAAAGCTTATGCCCAAATAACTTTGTTCGTCTCTAAGGTGGCACAAGGACTCCTCGTTGTTTTTGTTCTATCTAAATATGTATATCATTAATGCATATGAAGTTATGAGAATTGTGTTGTATAGTTGTCACTAAAATATGCTGTGGGTTTAGGAAGTGCCCAAATGCTAGCTCTCCAGAGACAATGCCAAGGAAAAGTAACCAACACCCGGGTGGGTGTCAAACAACCATCAACAGCCATTGTCCATCAAGGGAGCTACAATTCAATGACTCACCTGCATAAGGCCGCACCAGGGGAGCTGCTCAACCTTGCCTGGGGACTCAGCAACGCCCACCAGACATGCCCGGACTTGTGTTCTCCAAGCACATAGACTAAAGGTGTAAACCAGACCACAGGGGGCCAGTGCTTCACCTTTTTCCTGCCCCCACCTATGCTGCAAGCAACAAAGACACTCAGAAGACTGCAGATTCCAACAGAGGAGACCGGCCCAGGTTTAAGGGACAAATAGTATATTAAGGACTGCAATATCCAGTGGGGTGAGAAAAACTGCTTAATCTAGATCAGGCCTGCACAACTCGTAAAGCGGCGAGGGCCATTTTACTCCAAAGAAAACAGCTGAGGGCCGAACCCCCACCCCGGCCTTGCCGAAACCCCCCCACAGCGCTACCCAGCCCCCCCGAAACACAACACCCCCCACAGTGCCGCCCGCCCCATGGAAACAAACCCTCCTTCCCCAGCACCCCTGGGGAAAGGGGGGAGGGATAGCTCAGTGGTTTGAGCATTGACCTGCTAAACCCAGGGTTGTGAGCTCAATCCTTGAGGGGGCCACTTAGGGATCTGGGACAAAAGTCAGTCCTTGGTCTTGCTAGTGAAGACAGGGGGCTGGACTCAATGACCTTTCAAGGTCCCTTCCAGTTCTAGGAGATAGGATATCTCCATTAATTTAAAAAACAGCAGTATTGAACCTTTGTAATATGTTATAGCGGGCTCCTAAGGTAGTATAATTAAGGTAAAAGAAAAATTTCTTTTTGCTAGAAGTAGAATAAGATCTTCCCCCCACTTTGTAATCAATTGCCCTGTTGAATGAATGAGGTAGGCATGGAAGGCAGCACCTACAGACAGCTGCAACCCTTGGAGAGGGGATGGGAACCAGACCAGATCAGTAGACCAGGTCAGCCATCAAGTCACTGCTTGCCTCCTCAACCCCCCTCCCGCACCACCAGCTCACCTGCACCCCCGCCACTGCCTGCCCGCTCGCCTCCTCAGCCCCCCCCTCCCCTGCTGCCGGCTCGCCTGCCCCTCCGCCACTGCCCGCCTGCTCGCCTCCTCAGTCCCCACCCCCTCGGCTCGCCTACTCACCCCCCGCCACTGCTCATTCACCTCCTTGGCCCCCCTCCCTCACCCGCCGCTTGCCTACTCACCCCCCGCAGGCCGCACAGTGAGCCCACCTACTCACCCTACGCGGGCCGCACAGTGAGCCCACACGGGCCGCATGCGGCCCCCGGGACGCATGTTGTGCAGGCCTGATCTAGATGTTGCCCAGTCTAATAGGGTTGAGAGTTTAGACTGCATGCTTATAATTTATTTTCTTTTGGTAACTATATGCAGGGCGGGCTTTAGACACTGCGGGGCCCAATTCGAAAGAGCTGCTGCCGAAGACAGTGGCGGGACTTCGGCGGCAACTCAATTGGCTGCCAGTGCCTTCGGTGGCACGTTGGCGGAGGGTCCTTAGGGACGTTGCAGGGCTCTCTTAGGGGCGTAGGGCCCTCTTTGGGGTGTGGGGCCTGATTCAGGGGAATTGGGTGAATCACCCTAAAGCTAGCCCTGCTATATGCCTTAGGCCCGGTAGGCAATAGGCAGACCACGGGCCAAATCTGGCCTGCCAGGCACTTTTGAACAGACTGCGAAATCTTTGATCTGGACAAAAATAATTGATTACTTCTGCCTTCACTGTTAGCTCAAACCTAAGCAATAAGACTCTTTTGAACTGTTCATAGTTCCCAGTCTCAGTTCTGTTCAGTGGGCTATAGGTGTCAATGGCTCTGGGACCCAGTAAAGGAGTGAGGCAACACATCGCCACTACTGCCCCACAGGTCTCCCCTCCCGCCTCACATCCCCACAACTGCCTCACAGGTCTCCCCTCCCGCTCCACATCCCCACTACTGCCCCACATCCCCCCCTCCCACCCCACATCCCCACTACTGCCTCACAGGTCCCCCCTCCCACCCCACATCCCCACAACTGCCTCACAGGTCTCCCCTCCCGCTTCACATCCCCACTACTGCCCCACAGGTCCCCCCTCCCGCCTCACATCCCCACTACTGCCCCACATCCCCCCCTCCCACCCCACATCCCCACTACTGCCTCACAGGTCTCCCCTCCCACCTCACAGCCCCACTACTGCCCCACACTTCCCCTCCCGCCTCACATCCCCATTACTGCCCCACAGGTCCCCACTCCCGCCCCACATCCCCACTACTGCCTCACAAGTCTCCCCTCCCGCCCCACATCCCCACTACTACCTCATAGGTCTCCCCTCCTGCCTCACATCCCCACTACTGCCCCACAGGACTCCCCTCCCACCTCACATCCCCATTACTGCCCCACAGGTCCCCACTCCCGCCCCATATCCCCACTACTACCTCATAGGTCTCCCCTTCCGCCTCACATCCCCGCTACTGCCTCACAGGTCTCCCCTCCCGCCTCACATCTCCACTACTGCCCCACTGGTCTACCCTCCCTCCCCACTACTGCCCCACATCCGCCCCTGCTCCACATCCCCACTACTGCCCCACACTTCCCCTCCCACCTCACCTCTTCCAATCCCGCAGGTCCCACTTCAGACTCTCACTCTCCTTTCCCCTCTCTCTCCACCTGCAGGTGCTGCCATCCTCCCGGGTGCTGCCACAGCCAGACGCCACAGTGATTACACTGCACCCGGTAGAAGGGGTCAGACCCGGCTCAGTGATTGGCTCGGTGGCGCCGCCTGAGCCCTCTGCACAGGGGCATCTGACTTACACCCTGCTGGGGGGCGGTGGAGACGGCACCTTTGTGGTGGACAGCATGACGGGGGAGATCTACGCAGCACGGGAGCTGGACTACGAGGTGGGGGCACAGCACACGCTGCATGTCAGCACCGAGGACACACAGCGCGGCTACCCTGCCAGCCGGCTGGTGCTGGTGCAGATCCAGGTGCAGGACTGTAACGACCAGGCGCCTGCCTTCCCAGAGGACCCCATCACTATCGTGGTACCCGAGAACACCCAGGCTGGCACCTCCATCTTCACCTTCCAGGCCCAAGATGGAGACGGTGCTGGCCCCAACAGCCAGGTGTGCTACAGGCTGCTGCGCCAGGAGCCCCCCGGCTCCCACTTCCAGCTGGATGCCCACTCTGGGCTGCTGACCCTCCAGCGGGGGCTGGACCGCGAGGCTGCCCCCTCCTTTCTGCTGGTGGTGGAGGCCACAGACCAGGCCCGCAACATCAGCCAGCGCCGCTCCGCTGCTGTCACTGCCCGTGTCTTTGTGACAGATGAGAATGACAACGCGCCCATCTTCCTCTCACCAGCCACCGTTAGCGTCATGGAGGACCAGCCCACTGGCTTCATGGTGCTGCATTTGGTGGCACGGGATGGGGACCTGGGCGAGAATGGGCGGGTGAGCTACACGCTGCAGGCAGGCAACGCCGAGGGCCGGTTTCACCTGAACCCCAGCACAGGTAAGAGGGGCCAGTGGGGCCGCAGGGAGATGCTGGTGCTGTGCGGGAGGGGAGGGGAAGGGACACGGGAGACTCAAGGGGTGAAGGGGAAGAGGTGACAGATGGAGGGGAGGGGAAGGGACATGGGAGACACAAGGGGCAAAGGAGAAGAGGTGATGTATATGGGGGAGGGGAAGGGACATGGGAGACACAAGGGGCGAAGGGGATGAGGTGATGGATGTGGAGGAGGGAAGGGACACGGGAGACACAAGGGGCGAAGGGGAAGAGGTGACGGATGTGGGGGAGAGGAAGGGACATGGGAGACACAAGGGGCAAAGGAGAAGAGGTGATGTATATGGGGGAGGGGAAGGGACATGGGAGACACAAGGGGCGAAAGGGATGAGGTGATGGATGTGGAGGAGGGAAGGGACACGGGAGACACAAGGGGCGAAGGGGAAGAGGTGACGGATGTGGGGGAGCGGAAGGGACAAGGGAGACACAAGGGGGAAGGGGAAGAGGTGACGGATGTGGGGGAGGGGAAGGGACACGGGAGACACAAGGGGGAAGGGGAAGAGGTGATGGATGTGGGGGAGGGGAAGGGACACGGGAGACACAAAGGGCGAAGGGGAAGAGGTGACGGATGTGGGGGAGGGGAAGACAGGTAGACACAAGGGATAAGGAGAATCGGGGAGGCATGGGGACCGAGTGGGAGGATGGGGGCAGTGGTGACAGAAGATTCCTGACCCAGCCCATAGTGGGTAAGAGATTCCCACTGGGCCCGGGAGGGAGGAGGTGCCCGGCGACAGCAGGTGCTGGGAGAGCTGGGTGTGACTCCGCAGCCCAAGGTGTGGCGTTTGTAGTGCTGTGGGCCACCAAGCGTGGAGCCTGACTTCAGTGACCCTGGCTCAGCCCCCTGTGACTCCTCTGTCCCAGGCTTAGCCTGTTCTGGTGTCTCTCCAGGTGCCCTCTCCGTTGTGCGTGCTCTGAACCGGGAGGAGGCGTCCCAGCACAACCTGACAGTGGTGGCCATGGACCATGGCTTCCCGCGCCGCTCGTCCACGCAGCTGCTGACAGTGCTGGTGCTGGACGTTAATGATGAGGCACCTGCCTTTGAGAGGGCTGAGTATGAGGCCAGTGTCATGGAGAATCTGCCAGCGGGCAGTCCCGTGCTGCAGCTGCTGGCCACAGACTGCGACCTGGGTGAGAGCCTGGGGGCTGGAACAGGTGGCCCTGGAGAGGGGGGTTGGCTGGGTCAATGCTGTGCCAAAGGCATTGGCCCAGGGGCTGAAGAGGACGTGATCACCACAGGCCTTCTCCTGCTCCTCATCTGCCAGGGCAGTATTCAGGGAGTCCCAGGTTCAGGCACCTTTCCTGGGGGAGATCAGGGAGCCAGTCCCTGAGCATTGAGGGGCATCTGAGAATGGAGTCCTGTCACACTAGACCCACACCAATCCATGTTACAATCGCCTTTGCCCCCATAGTGTGGCCTTGGCCTGAGGGACTGTCACCAGGCAGCCTCCCCACCCTCTCCTCCACTTCACCCCCAGCCTGCCCAGGTCCCCCTTAGCCTGGCCACAGCTGTCTCCTTTCCTCAGCCTTCCTGACATAGAATCATAGAATATCAGGGTTGGAAGGGACCTCAGGAAGTCATCTAGTCCAACCCCCTGCTCAAAGCAGGACTAACCCCAACTAAATCATTCCAGCCAGGGCTTTGTCAAGCCTGACTTTAAAAACCTCTAAGGAAGGAGATTCCACCACCTCCCTAGGGAACCCATCCCAGTGCTTCACCACCCTCCTAGTGAAAAAGTTTTTCCTAATATCCAACCTAGACCTCCCCTACTGCAACTTGAGACCATTACTCCTTGTTCTGTCATGTGGTACCACTGAGAACAGTCTAGATCCATCCTCTTTGGAACCCCCTTTCAGATAGTTGAAAGCAGCTATCAAATCCCCCCTCATTCTTCTCTTCTGCAGACTAAACAGTACCAGTTCCCTCAACCTCTCCTCATAAGTCATGTGCTCCAGCCCCCTAATCATTTTTGTTGCCTCCGCTGGACTCTTTCCAATTTTTCCACATCCTTCTTGTAGTGTGGAGCCCAAAACTGGACACAGTACTCCAGATAAGGCCTCACCAATGTCGAATAGAGGGGAATGATCTTTTGGCCCAATCCTCGAATTTGTCTAGGTCCCTCTGTATACTGTTCCTACCCTTCAGCGTATCTATCACTCCTCCCAGTTTAGTGTCAAACTTGCTGGGAGTTCAGTCCACGCCATCCTCCAGATCATTGATGAAGATATTGAACAAAACCGGCCCCAGGACCGACCCTTGGGGCACTCCGCTTGATACCGGCTGCCAACTAGACATGAAGCCATTGATCACTACCTTTTGAGCCCGACGATCTAGCCAGCTTTCTATCCACCTTATAGTACATTCATCCAGCCCATACGTCTTTAACTTGCTGGCAACAATACTGTGGGAGACCCAGGGTTGGCTCTAGCTTTTTTGCCGCCCCAAGCACGGCAGGCAGGCTGCCTTTGGCGGCATGCCTGCGGGAGGTCCCTGGTCCCGCGGCTTTGGCAGCATGCCTGCGGGAGGTCCGCCAGTCCCGCGGCTTTGGTGTACCCGCAGCTGAATTGCCACCGAATCCGCGGGACCAGCGGACCTCCTGCAGGCAAGCCACCAAAGGCTGCCTGACTGCTGCCCTCGCAGGGACCAGCAGGGTGCCCCCTACGGCTTGCCGCCGCAGGCACGCGCTTGGTGCGCTGGTGCCTGGAGCCGCCCCTGGGGAGACCATATCAAAAGTTTTGCTAAAGTCAAGGAATAACACCTCCACTGCTTTCCCCTCATCCACAGAGCCAGTTATCTCCTCACAGAAGGTAATTAGGTTAGTCAGGCATGACTTACCCTTGGTGACTCCATGCTGACTGTTCCTGATCACTTTCCTGTCCTCTAAGTGCTTCAGAATTGATTCCTTGAGGACCTGCTCCATGATTTTTCCAGGGACTGAGGTGAGGCTGACTGGCCTGTAGTTGCCCAGATCCTCCTCCTTCCCTTTTTTAAAGATGGGCACTACGTAAGCCTTTTTCCAGTCATCCAGGACCTCCCCCGATCGCCATGAGTTTTCAAAGATAATGGCCAATGGCTCTGCGATCACATCCGCCAACTCCTCTAGCACCCTCGGATGCAGCGCATCCGGCCCCATGGACTTGTTCTCGTCCAGCTTTTCTAAATAATCCCGAACCACTTCTTTCTCCACAGAGGGCTGGTCACCTCCTCCTCATGCTGTGCTGCCCAGTGCAGCAATCTGGGAGCTGACCTTGTTCGTGAAGACAGAGGCAAAAAAAGCATTGAGTACATTAGCTTTTTCCACATCCTCTGTCACTAGGTTGCCTCCCTCATTCAGTAAGGGGCCCACACTTTCCTTGACTTTCTTCTTGTTGCTAACATACCTGAAGAAACCCTTCTTGTTACTCTGAACATCTCTTGCTAGCTGCAACTCCAAGTGTGATTTGGCCTTCCTGATTTCACTCCTGCATGCCTGAGCAATATTTTTATATTCCTCCCTGGTCATTTGTCCAATCTTCCACTTTCTGTAAGCTTCTTTTTTGTGTTTAAGATCAGCAAGGATTTCACTGTTAAGCCCAGCTGGTCGCCTGCCATATTTACATCTCCACTTCTGCCCCTTCCCTCCTGCCTTTAGGGGTCTTTCCGCACCCAACCCCCACACTGCTCCCTGGTGGGGAAAGGGAAGGGAGCATGGCCTGGGGCAGGTGGGAGGAGGTGCAGTGAGTGCAGAGGCCTGGGGCGGGGGGAGTGGAAAGAGGGCCTGGTCCTGGGACCATTGCAGGAGCTGTCTGCACCTACCCCTTCAGACCAGAGGTTTCTCCTTGCAGGGGCCAATGGGCATGTGTCATATGGGGGCCTCTCTGGGGGTCCCTTCTCCATCCACCCACAGACTGGGCTTGTCACCACCATGCACTCCCTGGACCGGGAGAGGCAGGAGCAGCACGTGCTAACAGGTATGGCCAGACCTGGGGGTTGGGCACGGCGGGGGGAAGGTGCTATATGGGAAGCAGAGAGTGGCAGTGAGGGAAGCAGGGACTAAGGGGCGGGGATGGGAGGGGGCCCAGCTGGGCTCCCAGCTGGCATGGAAATCAGCATGTTTCTTGGAGGAAGGAGGCGTATTGTGTGGGGCAGAGAAAGGGATGGGGAATGTTCAAGTTTTGGTGTAGGAGTGTTGGGTGGGTGAGGCAGGAAGGGAGGGGGACAGGAGAGTGGAGGGCACCTAGATTGGGCACAGGGTGCGGGCTAGGGGAGACGGGCCATGGTGGAGCTGCTCCTTGCAGGCGGTGGGTGTGGTCCCCCTGGGTGGCACCTAGGGTCTCCAGGACCCCCCTCTCTCTTCCCACAGTCTATGCCCAGGACGGTGGCCTGCCCCCCAACCTGGCCAAAGTGACAGTGCGGATCTTAGTGGGAGATGAAAACGACCATGCTCCGCGCTTCGAGAGCGAGTCCTGCTCCTTGGAGGTGCCCGAGAACCAGAGCCGCGTGGCGCTCTACACCCTGCGGGCCACAGACTTGGATGCGGGCGAGAACGGGCGCCTGGAGTACCATGTGATGGGTGAGGGCCACGGGGCACATGGCTCACGCTGTGCTGGTTCACCCCCTTCCGACTCCCTTCCTACATGGGGGTCCTTCTCTGAGATCATTGGCATGAGCACTATCCAGATATATGTTGGGAAAATAACACAGCGGGACACAGACTATCCAGTAAGTTCTTGGACTGCATTGGAGACAGCTTTTTATTTCAGAAGGTTGAAAAAGCTACTAGGGGGGAAGCTGTTCTAGATTTGATTTTAACAAATAGGGAGGAACTCATTGAGAATTTGAAAGTAGAAGGCAGCTTGGGTGAAAGTGATCATGAAATCATAGAGTTCGCAATTCTAAGGAAGGGTAGAAGGGAGTACAGCAAAATAGAGACAATGGATTTCAGGAAGGTGGATTTTGGTAATCTCAGAGAGCTGATAGGTAAGGTCCCATGGGAATCAAGACTGAGGGGAAAAACAACTGAGGAGAGTTGGCAGTTTTTCAAAGGGACACTATTAAGGGCCCAAAAGCAAGCTATTCCGCTGGTTAGGAAAGATAGAAAATGTGGCAAAAGACCAGCTTGGCTTAATCACGAGTTCTTGCATGATCTAAAATATAAAAAGGAGTCATATCAAAAATGGAAACTAGGACAGATTACAAAGGATGAATATAGGCAAACAACACAGGAATGCAGGGGCAAGATTAGAAAGGCAAAGGCAAAAAATGAGCTCAAACTTGCTACAGGAATAAAGGGAAACAAGACGACTTTTTATCAATACATTAGAAGCAAGAGGAAGACCAAGGACAGGGTAGGCTCACTGCTCAGTGAGGAGGGAGAAACAGTAACAGGAAACTTGGAAATGGCAGAGATGCTTAATGACTTCTTTGTTTCGATCTTCACCGAGAAGTCTGAAGGAATGCCTAACATAGTGAATGCTAATGGGAAGGGGGTAGGTTTAGAAGATAAAATAAAAAAAGAACAAGTTAAAAATCACTTAGAAAAGTTAGATGCCTGCAAGTCACCAGGGCCTGATGAAATGCATCCTAGAATACTCAAGGAGCTAATAGAGGAGGTATCTGAGCCTCTAGCTATTATCTTTGGAAAATCCTGGGAGACGGGAGAGATTCCAGAAGACTGGAAAAGGGCAAATATAGGGCCCATCTATAAAAAGGGAAATAAAAACAACCCAGGAAACTACAGACCAGTTAGTTTAACTTCTGTGCCAGGGAAGATAATGGAGCAAGTAATTAAGGAAATCATCTGCAAACACTTGGAAGGTGGTAAGGTGATAGGGAACAGCCAGCATGGATTTGTGAAGAACAAATCATGTCAAACCAATCTGATAGCTTTCTTTGATAGGACAACGAGTCTTGTGGATAAGGGAGAAGCGGTGGATGTGGTATACCTAGACTTTAGAAAGGCATTTGATACGGTCTCACATGATATTCTTATCGATAAACGAGGCAAATACAACTTAGGTGGGGCTACTATAAGATGGGTGCATAAGTGGCTGGATAACCGTACTCAGAGAGTGGTTATTAATGGTTCCCAATCCTGCTGGAAAGGTATAACAAGTGGAGTTCTGCAGGGGTCTGTTTTGGGACCTTCTCTGTTCAATGTCTTCATCAATGGCTTAGATATTGGCATAGAAAGTACGCTTATTAAGTTTGCAGATGATACCAAACTGGGAGGGATTGCAACTGCTTTGGAGAATAGGGTCATCATTCAAAATGATCTGGACAAATTGGAGAAATGGTCTGAGATAAACAGGATGAAGTTTAACAAAGACAAATGCAAAGTGCTCCACTTAAGAAGGAATAAGCTGTTTCACACATACAGAATGGGAAGAGACTGTCTAGGAAGGAGTATGGCAGAAAGGGATCTAGGGGTTATAATGGACCCCAAGCTAAATATGAATCAACAGTGTGATGCTGTTGCAAAAAAAGCAAACATGATTCTGGGATGCATTAACAAGTGTGTTGTGAGCAAGACATGAGAAGTCATTCTTCCGCTCTACTCTGCGCTGGTTAGGCCTCAACTGGAGTATTGTGTCCAATTCTGGGCACCGCATTTCAAGAAAGATGTGGAGAAATTGGAGAGGGTCCAGAGAAGAGCAACAAGAATGATTAAAGGTCTTGAGAACATGACCTATGAAGGAAGGCTGAAAGAATTGGGCTTGTTTCATTTGCAAAAGAGAAGACTGCGAGGGGACATGATAGCAGTTTTCAGGTATCTAAAAGGGTGTCATAAGGAGGAGGGAGAAAACTTGTTCACCTTAGCCTCTAAGGATAGAACCAGAAACAATGGGCTTAAACTGCAGCAAGGGAGGTTTAGGTTGGACATTAGGAAAAAGTTCCTAACTGTCAGGGTGGTTAAACACTGGAATAAATTGCCTAGGGAGGTTGTGGAATCTCCATCTCTGAAGATATTTAAGAGTAGGTTAGATAAATGTCTATCAGGGATGGTCTAGACAGTATTTGGTCCTGCCATGAGGGCAGGGGACTGGACTCGATGACCTCTCGAGGTCCCTTCCAGTCCTTGAATCTATGAATCCCCCGTCTGCCATATGTGCTGCAGCCCTTAATCCACACCGGCTTGGTTCTGTGCCAGGCCAGGCATGGCTCTTGACTGCTGCCCCTCCAAGGTCCTCAGTAGAGTGTGCCTCCAGGGCTGTGAACACTGGCTGCAGTTGCTCCTCCTGGAGCCTCCCCGTCCCCTCCTATCTGTGCCTGCTGAGTCTGTATTGGGGGGTCGGGCTCAGGTTTGCACACAGCTCTGTGGTGAGGTCTCTGCAGCACCAGCCATCTGGGCCAGGTCAGAGCCCTCGAGCTGCGGCTGGTTCCGGTGCTTCGTTCTTGGGGCTCCTGGGGGCCAGCTGAGAGGAGTGGTCATGGGGTGTCCTGGGATGGGGCTAGACTGTGTACCCTGTTGGAGTTTGCCATTTCTGCTCTGCACTGGGGGAGTGTTTGCCACTGAGGTGGTGCCAGTTGTGGGCCATTTGCTGTGCGATTCAGAGGGGAGAGACCCCGTCCTGTTTGCCCCATGGCTCCCTGCCTGCAGGGGTCTGTCTGCAGAACTACAGGGGGCCATATCAGGGAAGGTCCATCATTCCCATCCCCTCCCACTGGGCAGTATCAGGAAGTGTCCCTTGCTCCCACACCCCCTCTGAGCCATATCGGGAGGGTCCCTTGCTCCCATCGCTCCCCCACCCCCAGGCCATATCAGGGAGGTTCTCTCATTCTCATTTCTTCTCTCCCAGGTGGAGACCCTGCCCAGGATTTCAGCCTGGACCCTGCTTCTGGTGTGTTCTCCACCTCGCGCAGCCTGGACCGAGAGCTGGTGGCCTCTTACCAGCTGACTGTGGTGGCACGAGACCATGGCACACCCCAGCGCAGTGCCACCATGTCTCTGAGTGTGCGGGTGCTGGACCTCAATGACAATGCACCGCGGTTTGCACAGGCAGCCTACACTGTGGAGGTGCCTGAGGACCTGGCCGTCGGGGCACTGGTCCTGCAGCTGGTGGCACTGGACCCAGATGAGGGCACCAACGGGCAGGTCTCCTACTACCTGGGCAATGAGTCACTGGGCATGTTCCAGGTGGAACCACAGAGCGGGCACATCACCAGTGCCCAGGCCCTGGACCGTGAGCGCCGCCCCACTTACAGCTTCCTGGCCAAAGCCGTGGACTCGGCACCCTGGGAGCCCAAGAGTGCAGTTGTGCGTGTCACAGTCACCATGCGAGACGTCAACGACCATGCGCCTGCCTTCCTGCACAGCCCGCTCTCTGTCAATCTCTCCCGCCACACGCCACCTAAGCAGGTGGTGGCCACTATGCGGGCTGAGGACAAAGATGCAGGTGCCAACGCCTCCATCCTGTATCGGTTTGCCACACCCAATCCCAGCTTCGCCATCAATTCCTACACTGGCACCATCCAGTTGCTGCAGCCCCTAGGCTCTCTCAGCCAGCGGCAGCGCACCCTCTTCATCCTGGCCACCGACTTGGGCCAACCAGCCCTCTCCTCCACTGGTGTGGTGGTGATCTACCTTCAGGAAGAGAGCTACCGGGGCGTGCGCTTCCCCCGCAGCACCAAAGACGTGGCCATACCTGAGAATGCCGCCACAGGTACTGCCACCAGCCAGACAGGGCACAGGGTGAACAGTGCGGGGCTGGGCAGGGAATGGCCAGGATCAAGGGATAGGAACTGGGTGCCAGGGGTAATAGGGAACGGCCGTGCATTGGGGATTGGAGCTGGGTGCCAGGGGAACTGGGGCACCAGGGACATTGGGGAGCAGCAGAATCCTGGAGTGGGGCAGTGGAAGTAACTGGGAACAGCAGGGTGCTGGGACAGGGAGACTGAGGGAAACAGAGAACAGTAGGCTGCTGGGGGTGTGGCATGGGGTGCCATGGATTCCCAGGATCAGTGCTACGCCCCCAGCTTTGGAACCATCTCTAGGAGGAATGTGCCAGACCTCCAAGGGGTCTCACTCTTCCTGCAGGGTGTGCCACGCGGCCTCACCACCGCTTCAGACTGGAGCTCTGAGCCTTCAGCACTCCTCTTCACACCGTGAGCTCTGTGCAGCGAGTCCAAGTGAGACAGACTCCGGGTACAGTATGTCCACTCTGTAGGGGTCAGTGCACCTCACCCAGCATTTGCCATGACACACACACAGCATTGTCAAAACAGTCGCGTTTATTAGTCAGTGGCACACAGCACAGGAAGCCCTGACATTAGCACAGGCCATCCTGGTCAGCCCAGAGCCCAGCCACGCTGGAGTGAGCCCCATTGTTCAAGCTTTGTGTGTCTCTCCATCTGACTTCATGTTCAGACTCCAGGTGAGAGCCCCAACTGCTTCCAGATGCCAAATCTTCTCCCCCCAGCTCACACCTTCTTGTCCTTTGTTCTTGAGTCCAGGAATGTTACTCAGCTTCCCTGTTGGGAGGTGGAGAAATCCATCTCCCTCTGAGTCATTGGTTTCTAGTTGTCCATGTCCTGGTGATTGGGTTTTCCATTATCTTAACTCTTCCACTGATATGGGGGTCAAGGTCATAGGCGCCGACTCCGTGGATGCTCCAGGGCTGGAGCACCCATGGGGAAAAATTAGTGGGTGCTCTGCACCCACAGGCAGCTAAGCTCCCCCCCCCCCCCGCACCCTACTTCCTCCCCTGAGTCTGCCACGTCCCCGCTCCTCTGCCTACCTCCCAGCGCTTCATGCCTTGCAGCCACCAAATAGCTATTTGGTGGCATGTTGAGAGAGAGGGGGAGGAGCGGGAACATGGCGCACTATGTGGAGGAGGCGAGGAAGAGGTGGGGCCGAGGCGGGGATTTGGGGAAGGAGTTGGAATAGAGGCAGGGAGGGGGCGGAGTTGGGGCAGGGACTTTGGGGAAGGGATTGGAATGGGGGTGGGGCAGGGGTGGAATGGGGGTGGGGGCAGAGGGGGGGGTCGAGCACCCACCGATGGGAGCAGAAGTCAGCGCCTATGGTCAAGGCCCAGACTGGCAGGTGACGCCCACACCTACATCTCTTAGCCTGTCCGGGAAGCAAACAGTCCTTTTCCACCCCACTGGGTAACAATGCAGCATATAGGAGAAACTGAGGCACACATAGAACTCATAAAAATATTACCAAAAATTGCCACTGTCACATTCCTTCCCCATTCGAGCCTGCACTGAGCAGGATCACTTTAACAAGTGACCTGGGGAAGTTCAGGTACCCTGTTTTGTGACAAGGCATCAGCTATACCATTTTCACTCCTATTAACATTGTCGGAGAATAACAGTTCTTACTTTTTGTTTGGGTACAGCAAATCAGATACTTTATTTTCTCTCTATCAATTGCATAGAGAGAGAGCGCTAAACAGGTCTCTCAACAGGTAAACAATTACAGCAAGCATTTATACCTTTTGTTACAGACAATAATGAGCAACAGCTGCATTTTGTTTATACAAAGGTCATTCTGATATCTTGTTTTGCTCACTAATTTGCTCACATATTATCTACACATTATCTACACAAGGTCGCAACAACTTCTCACACAGTTCTTTCCCACTCGCCTCACACATTCCTCGCTTCTACAAATCTCGCGTTATTAGGGTTACAGTTAGCATAACTCTTGCTAACGAACTGTCATGCATTGCATCCCCTTCCTGTCAGTTCTTTCTCTGCTTCCACAACATGAATCACTTCCATGTCATAATCTTGGAGGGTCAAACTCCAGCTTAGAAGTTTGGCATTAAACTCATTTCATGCAGCCACGTCAGAGAGGAGTGGTCAGTATACACAGTAAAGCGCCACCTGAAAAGGTGGCTTCTTAAGAGCCCACACAATGGCCAGGCCTTCTTTCTCTATTGTAGCATAGTTCTTCTCCCTAAGGAGCAGGTACACGATGGGATGTCTCTCCTGCTTAGCATCGGCTTCTATCAGCACCACACTCAGCCCTGGGGCAGAGGCATCTGTGAACACCAGGAAGGGCTTGTCAAAGTCTGGGTTTACCAAAAGCAGCTGTCAGCTTAGGGCCTCATTCAGTGCTCAGAGAGTCGTCTGGCACTGCTTGGTCCAGACCACCTTGTCTGGCTTACCCTTCTTGTACAGTTCAGAGATGGAAACAGCTAAGGAGCAAAAGTGGGGTTCAAACCTCTAGTAGTACCCCGCCATCCCAATAAAGGACTGGGCCTCTTTCTTGGTTTGGGGTTTGGGCCAGTCTCTGATCGCCTCCACCTTGGCAGGCTCTGGCCATAGGTGGCCATTCCCTGTCAATGTACGCCAGGGCAAAGTTCTCCAGTCCCCTCAGTAACTGATCAACCAGGCACAGAAAGGTGGTGAAGGCAGATTTCAGCCTGGCATGTGGGGCCAATTGAACTTACCAGTAGCCTTTGGTAAGGTCCATGATGATAAGGTAATAGCTCCCCCCCGAACTTGTCTAGAATCTCGTTAGGTCTAGGCATGAGGTAGGCATCGGACACAGTGACTGCATTGAACTTCCGATAGTCCACACAGAATTGGCTCGACTCATCCTTCTTGAGCACCAGCACTGTGGGTGAGGCCCAGGGGCTGTTGGATGGCTGGGTCACCCCTAAAGCCTCTCTCTACAGGTCCTGGGCTGTTTTCCCAGTGACTCTGTATGGGGAACACTTGATGGGAGAGTTGGCTCCTGTCTCCAGCAAGGTTAGTGAGCCCAGGCCGGTTGGAGAACAGCTGCTGGTAAGAATATAGCACCTCTCGGGTCTCTGCCTGCTGGGCAGGGGTTAGCTGCTCAGAGACAGGAAATGATTCCAGCAGAGGGCCAGCTCCTGTCTCAGGCATAAGATCCACCAGGGGATCCTCCCCCTGCTCGTCCCATTGCCCATTCTCGGCCAGCAGCAACTTCTCCCTGTCAAAGTATGGCTCCATCATGTTGACATGGTACACTCAGTGACTGAGAGCCCGGCTGGACGGTTCCACCAAGTCGTTCACCTCTTTGACAACCTTAAAAGGCCCATACCAGGCAGCTTCGAGTTTATTCTTCTGCATTAGGATGAGAACCATCACCTTGTCTCCTGTGCTCTACAAGTGGGCATGTGCTAAGTGGTCATACCAGATCTTCTGTTTTCCTTGGGTCCTGGCTAGATTCTCTGTGGCAAAACCCATAAGATCAGTGAGCCTTTCTCGAAAGGACAGCACATAGTCCACCACCAGTTCCCCTTTGAGGGAGGCCTTCCCCTCCCACTCGTCCCTCATCATGTCCAGCGGTCCCCTCACTCTCCGCCCACACAGCAATTCAAAAAGGGAGACCCCTTTAGATTTCTGGGGCACTTCCCTATAAGCAAACAGCAGGCACTTATCCCAGTCCTGCAGATGCCGGTCCATAAAAGTCCTCAGCACTGTCTTCAGGATCCTATTAAACATCACCACCAGCCTGTTGGACTGAGAGTGATGTGCAGAGGCCCAGGTGTGCTGGACCCCTAGTTTTCCCACAAGCACTGGAGCCCAGCTGACATGAAATTGGACCCCTGGTCTGTAAAGACCTCCCGGGTGAACCGCACTCTGCTGAAGATGGTCAGCAGCGCGTCTGCCTCAATGGAGGACAGAGCCACCGCCTCTGGGTAGCGGGTAGCACAATCTACCACCACCAGGATGTATTTCTTCCCTGCCAGGTTGCCTTGCTGAGGGGCTCCACTATGTCCATGGCCACCTTCTGAAAAGGTTCCCTTATGCTGGGCAATGGTCTCAGCACTGCTTTATGCTTAGCCCCACCCTCTGGCAGGGGTCGCAGGACCTGCAGTACTATTTGACTGTGTCAAAGACTCCGGGCCAGTAAAAGTTCTGCAGTAGCCTTTGCCAGGTGTGCTGTGTCCCCTGATGTCCTGAGAGGATATTGTGGGCCAGGTACAATAGTTTGCAGTGGTACCTCTGGGGAATCACCAGCTGCCTCTTGATCCCCCCAAGGTTCAATTTTCCCAGTGACACAGGAATCCTTTCGCCCACAGGAATCTGTCCCTGCCGTTCTCCTTAAGGGGTTTTATACTGCTGTGGTCAGCCATGGCCCTCAGCTTCTCCAAGGAGGGATCCCTCTGCAGTTCAGTCTGAAATTCAGCTCCTGGGGTAGTGAGTGACCTGCCCCTCTTTGCTGGTAGGGGCTGGAGTCACAGCAACCTTTAGCTGTGTCTTGGTTTCTAGTCTAACCTCCTTGACAGTGATGACCCTAGATGACCCTTGTGGTCCCTTCTAATCCCATGGTTCTATGTTCCCCACTTTGGGACAAAGTCTCGGGCTCAGCCCCATCCCAGGGAGGGTATTCCCCCAAGGTGGAGGCTCATTAGCTCCATGCTTGGTAGTCCAGGACCCTGGGTCGGGGTGGTGCTCTCTGGCTCTGGAAAGAACCAGGGAGCTCTCTGCACCATCCAACCAGTCATCCAGATCATTTCCCATCAGCACCTCCACTGGTAGATGATCATGGGCCCCAGCCTCTTTGTGCCCTTCCTTGGCATCCCCATTTTCACTACAGCACCTCACTGTGTCTGAACACCCCTCCACATCGCCAGCTATTCATTGGGAACAAACTGATCCAGGGCCACCACATCAGGCCATGCCAGAGTCACCTCAGCACCCGTGTCCTGGTAGCCCTGGGCCCTCCTCCCATCCACCTCTCTAGGGATGATATGGTGATGGCTGCCTGCCCTGTGAGTTAGATACACTTGGGCATGTGTGTTGACAGCAGAAGCTTGAACATCACACCCCATAGATGGGCTGACCTGGAGACCTCCTCCCCCTGAGCCACAAGTACACCGTCATCCTCGCCAGCCTGAGTATCTGGCCTTCCTTCCAGCTGGGCTTGCCCCAAGTTAGCCCTTCAAGGGCTCCGTTTGGCTACTATTTCATTAACCCTTGGCAGTTTTGCTCACCTATGCTCTGTTTTCCAACAAACATTACATTTCAGGGCCTGAGCTCACATGGAGAGGGCTACCACATCAGCCATCACCACAGTTTAGATTTACTCCTGTCCCACTTCTGGAGCACCCCTGTGTGACCCCCTCTTTGGGTCCCAGACCTGGGCCAATCCCTTTGAGTCTCTTTTCATATCCGGGCCTTCTGTCAACAAATTCATCTGCCAACCAGCCTGCCCTGCACAGATCCTTAGGCGTCCTGTCCACTACCCACATTTTCAGCTCGTGGGGACAGATCTCACAGAATTGTTCCAACCCAACAAGTTTGTACAAATCATCCAGTATAGCAACACCTGCACCTTATCCCATTAGTGGAGAGATTCTCCCAGCAGGGTGGTGGCAACCATATATGTCACACCCTGAGTCTTTTACACCCACAACCTTTTCCTGTGAGCCTCAGGTGTCAATTGAACTTAGGCGTCTCTCACCTGGAGCCTGACGAAGGAGGTCAGATGGAAAGACACACACAGCTTGAACAAAGGGGTTCACTACAGCTTGGCTGGGTGCTGGGCTGACCAGGATGGTCTGTGTTTTAATCTTCATTTCTCTGGACTTAGAAGGGCTTCCTGTGCTGTGTGCCACTGACTAATAAACCCAACTGCTGTGACAACACTGTCTGAGTGTCCATGTGAGTATTTGGTGAGGTGCATTAATCCCTGCAGAGTGGACAAGTCTCTAGCAGGAGTCTGTCTCAGTGAGACGTGCTGAACAGAGCTCATGCTGTGAAATAGGAGCGCTGCAGCCTCAGAAGTCCAGTCTAAGGAGGTTGCAAGACTGCATGGCTAACCCCTGGAGGAAGAGTGAGACCCCTTGGGAGAGGGGTCTGGCACACTAAAGGGCATCAGTATTGAGGAACTGCGGGGTGCTAGGAGCACATGGGGCAACTGGGAACAGCAGGGTTCTAGAAGTGGGGCACAGGGGGCTTCTGGGGATGGGAACATGGGGCACTGGGGTAACTGGGAACAAGGTGGGCTGGGTGCAGGGTCACAGGGTACTGGGGTAGCTGGAAACAGTGAGATGCTGGGGACAGGGACAGGGGCACTGGGATAACTGGGAACAGTGGGGGGCTGGGGACAGGGACACAGGTTATCACACTAGCCTTAGACTTGGGAGACCTGGTTTCAGTTCCCTGCTTGGTCATAGGATTCCCACGTGATCTTGGGCAAGTCCCATGAACCAGGCCAGGCCTCCATTCCTATCTGTGCAGGGATGCTAGGGGCGGATTTGGGTTGTTGGAGCACAAATGTCCCAGGCAGTTCAGTGGAGCTCTAGGGACATAACTGGGACAACAGTAGGATCAGAGGGGGGTTGTGATGGGTTACCCCCCCCCAAACTCCGGGATGCCATCTGATGTACTGGGGTCCCACTGAACCCGCCCATACCACCAGCCTGGGCTCCCTCACCCTGCCCTGCAGTGCCAGGCCCTCAAGCCTCCTCCAGCACACACACAGGTAGGGACCCACCCAGCTGCAGAAAGACAGACACTGAGATCAGCTCTGTGTGGGAAGACTCAGCTCGGGAACTGCCCAGCATGCAAGTGCACACCCCCTCTGGAGTGTGAACCCAAAATTGCATTGTCTTGTGCCGCACAGAGAACTGTACAGCGCAAGCTCATGAAATTCGCTCCCTCCCTCAGTGTGGAGGAAGAGATGCACAGCTTCCCCCAAAAGTTATGAATCACACAAACTGGGTTTTAGAAAACAAAACAAGTTTATTAACTAGAAGGGATAGATTTTAAGTGATTATAAGAGATACCAAACAGATCAAAGTAGATTACTGAGCAAATAAAGCAAACACACAAACTAAGCTTAATACACTAAAGAAACTGGCTACAAGTAGTAATTTCTCACCCTAAATGTTGTTTTAAGCAGGTTGCAGAGGTGCTTGAAGACAAACTTCGTTTGCTTGCAGCTTAGAATTCCAGATATTCCTTTTACAGGCCAGACACCTTCTAGCCTGGGTCCAGTTCCTCCCCAGTTCAGTCTTAGGTGTTTTAGCAATCATCTTGGGCAGGGATTCAGTGAAGAACCGACCCCTGATTAACTCACTCCCCAGCCTTAAATAAGTTTATATATGGTGGGATCCTTTGTTTCACAGTTTGATCCCCACCCCCTACTAATGGAAAAATACCAGCAGTCCAAGATGGTGTCAAGTATCAAGTGACATGATCACATGACCTTGCGGTGTCAAAGCAGTATCCCAGGAAGCTTCTCAGGAAGGTGGGAGATTAGCATCTTCAAAGACCTATTGTTCTCCCTAATGGTTTATTGACTAACCAGCCAGACTGATTGCATTTTGTCTGGTGGGTGTTCCTCAGGTGCAAACACTTTTGATACATAGTCAGTATTCCTAACTTCAGATACAGACATGATACATGCATACAAATAGGATAATCACATTCAGTAAATCATAACCTTTCCAATGATATCTCACATGACCAATCTTGCATGAAACACATCTTAGTTATGCCATATTCATATCATAACAATATCTCTATGAAGAATATGGGGCGTAGTGTCACAGTGTTAGTAGGGTTAAAGTGGGTTCCAAGGAGGCAGTGTCGAGGACATCAGTTGGAAGCATAGTTGGGGGTCACTGGGGCTCCATGGGAGGCTCAGACATACGGACTGATCACAGTGAGCCAAGGATGTAACTCAGGCTTCCAGCCCCTCACCTTCCGCCTTACCCACTATCCTCTGCTCCCCCGCCACCAGAGGCAGGGATAGAACCCAGGTGTCCTGGCTCTCAGGCACCGCCACACATACACTTTAACCCACTTGATCTCTCTCCAAATGACAGTGGCAGTCCCTAGGGTTGTCTCGAAGATTTGCCAGTGTCCCCCAGGAGCCGTGCAGTTTCGTTCATGCGCCCACACACCCATGTTCGCTCCCAACCCTCTTCATCCCTTCCCCTCTTTCTGGGGTGTCACTGCAACACTCATGCTGTCTTCACTCTCCTCCAAGGCACCGCGGTGGTGAGCATCCAGGCCACGCACGCAGGGGGCTCCTCAGGGCGCATCACCTACAGCATCGTGAGTGGCAATGAGAAGAATGCTTTCCTCATCCAGCCCAGCTCAGGTATGTGGCGCAGGAGGGAACACAGGAGTGATACTACAGCCTTATGGGAAAGCATAAATGGAGTGATCTGCAGGGCTCCCCAATGCCCTGTCTTTGTGTAGGCCTGCCTGCTTGCCTGTGCATTTGCCTGGCTCACTCCAGCTGGAAATCCCTATGCCAGGAGATGAGGCCTTCTGTACAGCAGCTGACTTCATCCCATACAGCATTAGTGCTAACTAACAATCCCAACCTCGCTTATATGAAATAGATTCAAATGGGCTAACGGAAAGATCTTAAAGTAATTGTAAACAGGGACTCCTCATCCAGAGGTGTTTCTAGTGGGTTCTGCAGGTATCTGTTCTCAGCCCAATGCTATTCAGTATCTTCATCATTCTTCCATTTCTGGAAGAAAATACAAAGTAACAGCTGAGAGAATAGGCAGGCGACACAAACATTGGTGGAGTGGTAAATAATGGTGGGGACAGGTCAGTGCTACAGAGTGACCTGGATCACTAGTAAGGTGAGCTCATTTGCACAACATGTTATTTAATGCAGCCAATACCCGGTCATCCTTCTAGGCATAAAGGATGCAAAACAGTGATGGTGAGCATATCTGTGTGAATCGTGGCAAGCTGGGGTGTACACCTATCCTGCACTAGCCTGCTGCACACTAAGTGTTCATGTGGAGTCTGCTGCTGCGCATTCAACGTTCCCTTGTGCCCTTTGATTTACCCTGCTGTGAAATGGGAGTAGAGCAAAGTGCACTAGGGAACAGGTAGTGTGGAGCAGGCTAGTGCAGGGTAGATTTATTGTTAGTTTAGACAAGCCCACTGAAAAGGACTTGGAGTCCTGGTGGAATCCAGCCGAACATGAGCTCCCAGAGTGGTGCTCTAGCTGAGAGGGCAAACACGACTCTGGGGGTCTGGATAAGCAGGGTAATATCCAGTAGGAGCAAGGAGGTGATATTACCCCTATACAGGATCAGTGAGACCATCACTGGACACTTAAGGACCGCACTACCTCCAGGACTGCACTAGTACCAGCAGGAGCCCCACGGACACTGGGACACACAGAGACCTACACAACACCAGAGGATATATTCCTTCCTTACCTGCAGTCTCCCCTCCTCTCCAGCCCAGCCCTCCTGAGGGACATTACTAGAGTGCAGGAGGATACTACTTCAGTGTCCCAGGAGTTGTTTCCTCTCCAACCATCAGGCAGGAGTGCTCCTGTATCAATGGCCTTGCCATTACCAGAGGAGCAGGTTTTGGACTTGGACGAGTCAGATGTGCTGGCTGCTCCGGTATTTTCATGGAGAGACGCTCGCTATCCTCCAGATACGACTTCTCTAGGGACTGCTAGCACCTGATCTCATGGAGTCCTCCACAAATGACTGACCCCTCTTTCTGGCCTTACTGGGGACTATGGGATTCTAAGGCAGATGCCCAGGTCCTCTCCTCTCCTTTTTGCCACAAACCAGATATGTCAGTGTCTGAAGAGGAAGATACTCACCTGGATCCACAGGTACGGACAGTTCCAATCGAAGTCTCACCCTCATCCACGGACAAAGCAGCCACTCCTTCCTCTCCATCTCTGCTGGACGACCATCGGCCATACCAGGAGTTACTGCAAAGAGTTGCCAATGACTCCAGATACCACTGGAGGAAGCCCAGGACCCACAACACTGGTTCCTAGATATCTTGCAACTTCAAGAACCAAATACAGTGGCCCTTCCAGTTAATGCGGCCACTAGAACTGGCTAATGGGGCAGGCACACACCAGCATCCTACGCCCCACACCTAAGACAGCCAAGAGGTGCCATTTTGTCCCCGCCAAGGGAGACAAATGTTTGTTCTCCAATCCCATCCCCAACTCGCTGGTGGGACAGGCAGCTACAGAAAGGGCTAGGTCGCAATATCTAAGGATGACCCAACCCAGGCTCACTCCACCTCACGGACAGGTGTTTGGATGGGTTTGGAAATAGAAAATTCCCGCTTGGCTCCCGGTCAGCTATCCTTAGCCAAAGTAGGAAAGATTCAACTAGGACCTGCTACCTGGCCAAATGGAAGCGCTTCTCTGCACGGGGCACAAACAATCAACATTCTCCAGTCACTGCAAGTATTCTGATCATCTTTGATTATCTCCTGTCCCTAAAGCTCTCAGTTCTCTTATTTCATTGTGCATCCACCTCACTGTGATTAGTGCCTCCCTCCCTCCGGCAGACGGATAGTCTGTCTCCACCCACCCAGTTACAATTCGGTTTATGAAGGGCCTGATCAGGATCTTCCACCAGCCTACATCTCAAAGGGACCTTAATCTCATCCTGTCGACATTCATTAAACCACCCTTTGAATCCTTGGTCTGCATTGGCCCAACTTGTCCATAAAAATTGTATTTTTAGTGGCTATCACTTCAGCCAGGAGCGGCAGCAAGCTAGGAGCCATCATGGCAGACCCTCTGTATACAGTTTTTCACAAAGAGAAGGTTTCCCTTCACCTGCATCCTAAATTTCTCCCCATAGTTGTTTCTGAATTCCACATCAACCAGAGTATCCATTTACCTGTCCTTTTTCTGAAACCCCATGTGTCACGGAGTCCCCGGGCGATGCTCTGGAACTGCTCCCCACAAAGCCAGTCAGGACTTTGGGGAATCTCCTCTCCCTTGGAGCAGACTGTCTGCAGGGCAAGAAGCTCACACGGCTTCACCTCCTGGGTCTGACCTTGGAGCATTCAGCATATGTCCCTCTGTGCACTTCCCACAGCAAGTCAGCCCAGGCGGGGTCCTGGGTAAGCCAGAGGGTCCTGCACACACACCCACTTCGCAGTCAGACGTGACTCTCAGCCAGCCAGTAAAACAGAGGTTTATTAGATCACAGGAACACGGTCTAAAACAGAGCTTGTAGGTCCAGAGAACCTGATCCCTCAGCCGGGTCCATTCTGGGGTCCCGCGAGCCAGACACCCCCGTCTGCCCTCACTCCCCGTCCCCAGCCAGCTCCAAACTGACACCCCCTCCAGCCCCTCCTTCTCTGCTGAGTTCCTTTCCCGGGCCAGGAGGTCACCTGACCTCTTTCTTCTCCCACACCTTTAGCATCCCCTTGCAGGGGGGAAGGGCCTGGCCATTAGTTGCTAGGCGACAGAGGTTCAGCCAGAAACTGAGGCACCCACACAGTATTCAGAGGAAACGTTAAGAACAGTCCCACTTCGTCACACCATGCTTCTACTGAAGAGAAGAGACTTAGCAGAAAGATCATGTGGTCATGCTATATCCTTTCAAAGGATTTCTAAGTGGGTTTTTGGATGCCTCCTAGAGTGCTACAGGTTAGCACACATTCTTCCTTTAGAGGTGTCCCAGCTCACTCCATGAAAGCACAGGCTGCTTCTATAGCACCTCTGAAGGAGGTCCCAATGCAAGATATTTGCATGGAGGCCACCTGAAGCTCCATTCACTTATTTGCTACACTACGCGTTAGTTCACAGCTCTGCAGAGGATACAGCAGTGGCAACTGCAGTACTCCAAGCATCTTTGTCGCTGGCTTCCTCACACCCATCTCCAGTCTGAGCACTGCTTGTCAATCACCCACATGTGGAATACACATAGGGACCAGCCCTCGAAGAAGTAGAGGTTACTTACTGTAACTGGCAGCTCTTTGAGATATGTGGCCCCCTATCTGTATTCCACTGCCCGCCCTCCATGCCCTCTGCTTTGGACCCTGTTGAATTCAAAGAAGAGGAACTGGAGAGGCGTCAGCCTGCACTGTCTCTTATACCCTCAGTCGGGAGCGTGAGGAAACCTACTGCAGACGTGTAGGTCAATGGACACTGCTTGTAAGAATTTCCAGACTCGGGCACATGGCGCGCATACATACCCACATGTGAAACACAGAGAAGGACTGTACATCTCATGCATCCGACGAAGTGGGCATTCACCCACGAAAACTTATGCTCCAATACATCTGTTAGTCTTAAAGGTGCCACAGGATTCTCTGTTGCTTTGTACATCTCAAAGAGCTTCCAGCTACAGTAAAGAACTTCCATGTCTTACATGGTGAAGGACAGGCAGAGCTGTGTGTCTCTGCATACTGCTGACCCTTGAGTCCACGTCATCTGACCAGTTCACCTAGTGGCTGCATGTAGATGTTGAAAAGGACCGGAGAGAGACCTGATCCTTGTGGGACTTCACAGGTGAGGGGTCTGGTGGTGGAGGTGCAGTTTCCCATCAGTACTCATTGGGTGCATCCCTCCAGGGAGGATTCAAACCATTTTAGTGCATTCCTCTGGGCTCCTGCCACCTCTCAGGTGAAACAGCAGTAACTCATGGTTGACAATGTCAAATGTTGCAGAGATTCCCAAGAGGATGAGCGTGCATGTCTGCTCTCTAACCATTGACAGCAGGAGATCATCCATCAGTGCCACTAGAGCATTTTTCAGTTCAATATGCCTGACTCCACATTGTGCTGGATCTAATACATCAGGTTCAATTAGATGAGCTTCTAGTTGTCCTTTGGCCAACTTCTCTCTATGAGCTTGCTAAGAAATGGGAGATTTGACACTGAGTGATAGTTGGTTATAACTGACGTATCCAGGTTATGTCAGTGTTGGTCACGCTGTTGCATGTTCAATGGAGGAAGGAAAAAGTCCTCTGAATGAGTCATTGGCCATTACAGTCATGAGTGGCATCAGTTGTTCATTATCTCTTTCACCAGCCACAAAGGGCAAGGGTCTGGTGCACAAGTTCTGAGTCAAGATTCCTTTGGAGTGTCCAGAACTTCTTGAGGAGTAAATATACTGGACTCCAGGATTTCAGGCAGGCTGTTGGATGGTGAGTGCAGGCAGGGTGGATCCAGGTTGTCTGAGAAGCCTTCTTGACTATGCATGATCTTTCAGTGCAGTAGAATATAGTCCTTTGCAGCACTTGGTGCTGGGTTCAGATGCAAGTTGTAGGCACCCAGAATTGCTGAAGCAGTTTACCACCCTGGATAGCTCCTTGGGGTGGGATTTGTCAGCTTTAATGGTGCTCATAGGAAGGGTCTCTTGGCCATAGGCTTGGAGACATTTGTTATGTTTCATCCTGTCTGCATCAGTCTTTGTTTTCTGCTTTGGCACTTAAATTTCTGCCCTACTCTCTTCATCTGGCTCAGGTTGTCAGCAAACCAAGGAAAGCTGTGTGGGTGATGGGGAGGAAGAGGCTCTTTGGGGTCAATGTGTTGCTGGTTGAGGCTAGTGTGGAATGGTAACAATTCACCAGGTCCTCATTCTGTGGGTGGAGTGCTGCTGTCCTTTAGTTGTCTTTGAAATTTAGTGGAGTCCCTGAGTCTTTGCAACTGAATCAGGATCATAGGTCTGTCTTGTTGCCTGGCAAAGAGTGACCACTACCTTAATGAGGTGAGAGTCTGTGCAGGACATTGGCTGGGTTGTGATGTCTTTGATCTTGACATCTAGGCTGAAGATGGCAGCAATTCCTGGACTTGCCCCAAACTCCCTGTGTGACCTTGGGCCAGTTCTCTGGTCCCTGGGCGTCCGTCCTGACTGTGTAGGGGGTTAGCAGCTTTGCCCTGCCGCACAGGAGTGTGAGGAGAAATGCAGTAACAATTGTGAAGCGACCAGTACTGCAGTCCTGGGGTCACAGATGTGCCACAGATAGCTGGATAGATATGTGGGTGCGTGGAGATGTTTATGTATGGATGTGTGCACATGCATGGGCCTGCGCACCATCTCAGTGAGCTTGGTGACCCTGGGACTCCATGCACGGGCTCACCCCCCATCCTCTCCCAGGTGCCATCTCAGTGCAGGACTCCAGCAGCCTGGACTTCGAGTCAAGCCCTCGGCTGCGCCTCGTAGTTCAAGCAGAGACTGCCACCTCCTTTGGCTTCATGGCCGTGAACCTCAACCTTCAGGATGTGAATGACAACTTGCCACGCTTCCAGCTGCAGAACTACGTGGCCTTTATCTGGGAGTCACAGAGCTATGACTCCCCCGTCATACAGGTACCACCGGGGGGGAGCCCCAGGATGGGGCGATGGGAGCCTCACACATGAGCTCTGGATACCAGAGTGCAGGGGGTCTGTAGCTGGGAAGGGGAGGGCACTGGGCTGGATAGGCCCATTGGTCTGATGGGGGGGGGGAGAAATCGAGGCTGGATGGGCCCATTAATCTGATTGGGGAGGAACTGAGTCTAGATGGGCCCATTGGTCTGATCCGGGTTGGGGTGTGGAATCAGGGTTGGATGGGCCCATTGGTCTGATCGGGGGAGGGTCAGGGTTGGATCGGCCCATTGGTCTGATCGGGGGGGGGGTCAGGGCTGGATGAGCCCATTGTTCTGATTGGGGAGGAGAATCAGGGCTGGATGGACCCATTTGTCTGACCAGGGGGTGGAACAGGGCCAGATGGGCCCAGTGGACTGATGGGGGGAGGGGGAAATGGGGGGGGGATGGGACCATTGGTGTGATCGCAAGGGGTGGGGGAATTGAGGCTGGATGGGACTATTGGTCTGATCCGGGGCGGGGGGTGGGGAATCAGGGTTGCCTGGCCCCATTGGCCTGGCATAGGGGGGTATAATTTGGGCCTGGATGGGCCCATTGATCTGATCGGGGGGAAGGTCACGGTTGGATGGGCCCATTGGTCTGATTGGGGGGAGGGAATCGGGCTGGATAGACCCATTGGTCTGACCAGGGGGGCGGAACAGGGCCGGATGGGCCCATTGGGCTGATTGAGGGAGGGAAAATCAGGGTTGGATGGGCTCATTGCTCTGATCGGGGGGGGGGGGGGGGGGATGGGGGTGCAAACAGGATTTGGATGGGCTCATTGGTCTGAGGTGGGGAGTGTAAATTGGGGCTGGATTGGCCCATTGGTCTGATCCAGGGAGTGTAAATTGGGGCTGGAACGGTCTGTTGGTCTGAGCCGGAAACATGAAATTGGGGCCTGAGTGGCCCATGGGTCTGAGCTAGAAGCGTGAGATTGGGGCTGGAATGGCCCGTGGGTCTGTGCCAGAAGTGTGAGATCAGAACTGAAATGGCCCATGGGTCTGAGCCAGAAGCGTGAGATCGGCGCCAGAGTGGCTTATTGCAACTTGAGGCGATTGCTCCTTGTTCTGTCATCTGCTACCACTGAGAACAGCCGAGCTCCATCCTCTTTGGAACCCCCCTTCAGGTAGTTGAAGGTTGCTATCAAATCCCCCCCTCACTCTTCTCTTCTGCAGACTAAATAATCCCAGTTCCCTCAGCCTCTCCTCGTAAGTCATGTGCCCCAGCCCCCCTAATCATTTTCATTGCATTTATTGGGCTATCCAGTTTATTGCACTGAGTATGGCATGTATGATTACCTGCCCTGTGGGCGGGTGGCGTATGTGTGCAAGCGGTGCAAGGAGCTCCTGGCCCTCAGAGACCGCATACGGGCCAGGGTGGCGGAACTGCTGGAGGAGCTAAGGGAGGCAGAGAGGTATGTTGATGGGGCTTTCCAGGACACTGTAGAATTGTCCCACCTCCGATCAGACAGCCCCTGCGCTGTTGAGGAGGATGAAAGGCCCAGGGAAGCAGAGCAGTCAACGGGAGCAAAGGGAAACCTTCCCATAGTTAGGACCCTCCTTCCAGATGGTGTTGGGGTATCCTCTCGCACTGAAGTTACCTCTCCGGGGGAGGGAACTCCAGTTACTAGGAAAAGGCAGGTGTTCGTAATGGGAGATTCAATCATTAGAAACACAAATAGCTGGGTTTGTGATGACCGGGAGAACTGTATGGTGACTTGCCTGCCTGGTGCGAAGGTTGTGGATCTCTCGAGGCATCTAAACAGATTTATGTATAGTGCTGGGGGGGAGCCAGTGGTCGTGGTACATGTAGGTCCAATGACATAGGGAAGGGTAGGAGAGACGTCCTGGAGGCCAAATTTAGGCTGCTAGGGAAGAGGCTGAAATCCAGGACCTCTATGGTGGCATTCTCAGAAATGCTCCTAGTTCCACACGCAGGGTCAGGTAGGCAGGCAGAGCTTCAGAGTCTCAATGCGTGGATGAGACGATGGTGTAGAGAGGAGGGGTTTAGATTCATTAGGAACTGGAGAAACTTTTGGGATGGGGGGAGCCTATACAGTAGAGATGGGCTCCACCTAAACCAAAGTGGAACCAGACTGCTGGCACTAAACATTAAAAAGGTTGTAGAGCAGGTTTTAAACTAGGAGATGGGGGAAAGCCGACTGCTGCAGAGGAGCATGTGGATCGGACAGAGACTTCTCTTAGAGGAGAGTCTATTGATAGAGATTCTCTAGGTTGTAGTCAGGAACGGGATGGAAAAGGATAATGTAAGGGCCAGATCAGATGAGAAACGTTCACATAAAAAAGAATCTGACACATCAGAAAAGGGCAGACAAATAAACAGTGACAAGTTTTTAAAGTGCTTGTACATAAATGCTAGAAGTCTAAATAATAAGATGGGTGAACTAGAGTACCTCGTGATAAAGGAGGATATTGATATAATAGGCATCACAGAAACCTGGTGGACTGAGGACAATCAATGGGACACAATCATTCCAGGGTACAAAATATATCGGAAGGACAGAACAGGTCGTGCAGGTGGGGGAGAGGCACTATATATGAAAGAAAATGTAGAATCAAATGAAGTAAAAATCTTAAGTGAATCCACATGTTCCATAGAATCTCTATGGATAGTAATTTCATGCTCTAATAAGAATATAACATTAGGGATCTATTATCAACCACCTGACCAGGACAGTGATAGTGATGATGACATGCTAAGGGAAATTAGAGAGGCTATCAAAATAAAGAACTCAATAATAGTGGGGGATTTCAATTATCCCCATATTGACTGGGAACATGTCACCTCAGGATGAAATGCAGAGACAAAATTTCTCAATACTTTAAATGACTGCTTCATGGAGCAGCTGGTACAGGAACCCACAAGGGGAGAGGCAACTCTAGTCCTGAGTGGCGCGCAGGAGCTGGTCCAAGAGGTAATAATAACAGGACCCCTTGGAAATAGTGACCATAATATAATAACATTTAACATCCCTGTGGTGCGAAGAATATCTCAACAGCCCAACACTGTGGCATTTAATTTCAAAAAGGGGAACTATGCAAAAATGAGGAGGTTAGTTAAACAGAAATTAAAAGGTACAGTGACTCAAGTGAAATCCCTGCAAACTGCATGGACGTTTTTTAAAGACACCCTAATAGAGGCCCAACTTCAATGTATACCCCAAATTAAGAAACACGGTAAAAAAACTTAAGAAGAGCCACAGTGGCTTAACAACCATGTAAAAGAAGCAGTGAGAGATAAAAAGACTTCCTTTAAAAAGAGGAAGTCAAATCCTAGCGAGGTAAATAGAAAGGAGCATAAACACTGCCAAATTAAGTGTAAAAATGTAATAAGAAAAGCCAAAGAGGAGTTTGAAGAATGGCTAGCCAAAAACTCCAAAGGTAATAACAAAATGTTTTTTAAGTACATCAGAAGCAGGAAGCCTGCTAAACAACCAGTGAGGCCCCTCGATGATAGAGATAGAAAAGGAGTGCTTAAAACCAATAAAGTCATTGTGGAGAAACTAAACAAATTCTTTGCTTCAGTCTTCATGGCTGAGGGTGTTAGGGAGATTCCCAAACCTGAGCCGGCTTTTGTAGGTGACAAATCTGAGGAACTGTCACAGATTCAAGTGTCACGAGACGAGGTTTTGGAATTAATCGATAAACTTAACATTAACAAGTCACCGGGACCAGATGGCATTCACCCAAGAGTTCTGAAAGAACTCAAATGTGAAATTGCAGAACTATTAACTAGGGTTTGTAACCTGTCCTTTAAATCAGCTTCTGTACCCAACTACTGGAAGATAGCAAATGTAACACCGATATTTAAACAGGGCTCTAGAGGTGATCCCGGCAATTACGGACCGTTAAGTCTAACGTCGGTACCGTGCAAATTAGTCGCAACAATAATAAAGAATAAAATTGTCAGACACATAGAAGAACATAAATTGTTGGGCAAAAGTCAACATGATTTCTTTAAAGGGAAATCTTGTCTTACTAATCTATTAGAGTTCTTTGAAGGGGTCAACAAACATGAGGACAAGGGGGATCCAGTGGACATAGTGTACTTAGATTTCCAGAAAGCCTTTGACAAGGTCCATCACCAAAGGCTCGTATAAGAACATAAGAACATAAGAAAGGCCGTACCAGGTCAGACCAAAGGTCCATCTAGCCCAGTATCCTGTCTACTGACAGTGGCCAATGCCAGGTGCCCCAGAGGGAGTGAACCTAACAGGCAATGATCCAAGTGATCTCTCTCCTGCCATCCATCTCCATCCTCTGACAGACGGAGGCTAGGGACCCTTACCCGTCCTGGCTAATAGCCATTAATGGACTTAACCACCATGAATTTATCCAGTTCTCTTTTAAACTCTGTTATAGTCCTAGCCTTCACAACCTCCTCAGGTAAGGAGTTCCACAAGTTGACTGTGCGCTGCGTGAAGAAGAACTTCCTTTTATTTGTTTTAAACCTGCTGCCTATTAATTTCATTTGATGACCCCTAGTTCTTGTATTATGGGAATAAGTAAATAACTTTTCCTTATCCACTTTCTCCACATCACTCATGATTTTATATACCTCTATCATATCCCTCCTTAGTCTCCTCTTTTCCAAGCTGTAGAGTCCTAGCCTCTTTAATCTCTCCTCATATGGGATCCGTTCCAAACCCTTAATCATTTTAGTTGCCCTTTTCTGAACCTTTTCTAGGGCCAGTATATCTTTTTTTAGATGAGGAGACCACATCTGTACGCAGTATTCGAGATGAGGGCGTACCATGGATTTATATAAGGGCAATAATATATTCTCAGTCTTATTCTCTATCCCCTTTTTAATGATTCCTAACATCCTGTTTGCATTTTTGACCGCCTCTGCACACTGCGTGGACATTTTCAGAGAACTATCCACGATGACTCCAAGATCTTTTTCCTGACTTGTTGTAGCTAAATTAGTCCCCATCATATTGTATGTATAGTTGGGGTTATTTTTTCCAATGTGCATTACTTTACATTTATCCACATTAAATTTAATTTGCCATTTTGTTGCCCAATCACTTAGTTTTGTGAGATCTTTTTGAAGTTCTTCACAGTCTGTTTTGGACTTAACTATCTTTAGCAGTTTAGTATCATCTGCAAACTTTGACACCTCACTGTTTATCCCTTTCTCCAGATCATTTATGAATAAGTTGAATAGGATCGGTCCGAGGACTGACCCTTGGGGAACACCACTAGTTACCCCTCTCCATTCTGAGAATTTACCATTTATTCCTACCCTTGGTTCCCTGTCTTTTAATCAGTTCTCAATCCATGAAAGGACCTTCCCTTTTATCCCATGGCAGCTTAATTTACATAAGAGCCTTTGGTGAGGGACCTTGTTAAAGGCTTTCTGGAAATCTAAGTACACTATGTCCACTGGATCCCCCTTGTCCACATGTATGTAAATTAAGTTGTCATGGGATAAAAGGGAAGGTCCTTTCATGGATTGAGAACTGGTTAAAAGACAGGGAACAAAGGGTAGGAATTAATGGTAAATTCTCAGAATGGAGAGGGGTAACTAGTGGTGTTCCCCAAGGGTCAATCTCGGACCAATCCTATTCAACTTATTCATAAATGATCTGGAGAAAGGGGTAAACAGTGAAGTGTCAAAGTTTGCAGATGATACTAAACTTCTCAAGATAGTTAAGACCGAAGCAGACTGTGAAGAACTTCAAAAAGATCTCACAAAACTAAGTGATTGGGCAACACAATGGCAAATGAAATTTAATGTGGATAAATGTAAAGTAATGCACATTGGGAAAAATAACCCCAACTATACATACAATATGATGGGGGCTAATTTAGCTACAACAAATCAGGAAAAAGATCTTGGAGTCATCGTGGATAGTTCTCTGAAGATGTCCGCGCAGTGTGCAGAGATGGTCAAAAAAGCAAACAGGATGTTAGGAATCATTAAAAAGGGGATATAGAATAAGATGGAGAATATATTATTGCCCTTATATAAATCAATGGTACGCCCACATCTTGAATACTGCGTACAGATGTGGTCTCCTCATCTCAAAAAAGATATACTGGCACTAGAAAAGGTTCAGAGAAGAGCAACTAAAAGTAGATAAGGAAAAGTTATTTACTTATTCCCATAATACAAGAACTAGGGGTCACCAAATGAAATTAATAGGCAGCAGGTTTAAAACAAATACAAGGAAGTTCTTCTTCACACAGCGCACAGTCAACTTGTGGAACTCCTTACCTGAGGAGGTTGTGAAGGCTAGGACTATAACAGCGTTTAAAAGAGAACTGTATAAATTCAAGGAGGTTAAGTCCATTAATGGCTATTAGCCACAATCGGTAAGGAATGGTGTCCGTAGACTCTGTTTGTCAGAGGGTGGGGATGGATGGCAGGAGAGAGGTCACTTGATCATTACCTGTTAGGTTCACTCCCTCTGGGGCACCTGGCATTGGCCACTGGCGGTAGACAGGTTACTGGGCTAGATGGACCTTTGGTCTCACCCAGTACGGCCGTTCTTATGTTCTTATGTTCTTATTGCCCTCCGCTGGATTCTCTCCAATTTGACCACATCCCTTCTGTAGTGGGGGGACCAAAACTGGACACAATACTCCAGGTGTGGCCTCACCAGTGCCGAATAGAGGGGAATAATCACTTCCCTCGATCTGCTGGCAGTGCTCCTACTAATACAACCCAATATGCCGTTGGCCTTCTCAGCAAGAAGGGCACACTGCTGACTCATATCCAGCTTCTCATCTACTGTAATCCCCAGAACTGCTGCTTAGCCAGTTGGTCCCCAGCCTGTAGCGGTGCATGGGATTCTTCCTTCCTAAGTGCAGGACTCTGCACTTGTCCTTGTTGAACCTCATCAGATTTCTTTTGTCCCAATCCTCCAATTTGTCTAGGTCACTCCTGACCCTATCCCTACCCTCCAGCATATCTACCTCACCCCCCAGCATAGTGTCATCCGCGAACTTGCTGAGGGTGCAGTTCATCCCATCATCCAGATCATTAATAAAGATGTGGAACAAAACCGGCCCCAGGACCGACTCCTGGGACATTCCGCTTGATACCAGCTGCCAACTAGACATCGAGCCGTTGCTGGTGCTCAAGAAGGATGAGTCGTGCCAATTCTGTGTGGACTATCAAGCCGTTGATCTCTATCCATTGAGCCCAACAATCTAGCCAACTTTCTATCCACTTTATAGTCCATTCATCCAATCCATACTTCTTTAACTTGCTGGCAAGAATACTGTGAGAGACCATATCAAAAACTTTGCTAAAGTCAAGATATATCACATCCACTGCTTTCCCCATATCCACAGAGGCAGTTATCTCATCATAGAAGGCATAGATTGAGGCTGGAACAGCCCGTGGGTCTGAGCCAGAAGCGTGAGATCGGGACCGGAACAGCCCATGGGTCTGAGCCGGAAGCGTGAGATCAGGGCCAGAGTGGCCCATGTGTCTGAGCTGGAGTGGCATGTGCGTGTGAGCTGGAAGCATGAGATCGGGGCTGGAACGGCCCGTGGGTCTGAGCCAGAAGCTGTAATGATGCGGCCTCTGACGGGACACAACTGAGAGTATCAATTCAGGACAAATTGCTTAGAGCAGGGCAGTTAGAGCCCAAGGCTGGGGTTTCTCCACACACAAGCAATTCCCTTAGACATTCCAGTTTTCCCAGTATCACCACCAGTGGCACTCGTTTTGGGGACGAGTGGTTATGAAAACTAATACCCCAGGAAAAGAAAAAAGGTGCCACCGGATTCCTTGTTGTTTTTGTGGATACAGACTAACATGGCTACCCCCTGATACTTGACGCCATGCAAGGCACTAAATTTAGCCGTATGGAGTGGAAATCCATCAACCTCAACAAAAAACTCGCACAGATACAGACAGACATCATCTTCCTCTCCAAGTGCAAACAGATGGACATCATACCAAATGGAATGAAGGTAAAAAATCCATTGCAATCAACATACTACACTGACTATGGTGAGAGACTGTGCCACACACTCTCAAAGAAACTGAGGAACCACCTGATCAGCATCCTGTACAGCAGACAGGAGAAGATCAAGAATGAGCTCTCAGAACTGGAGACTCTCATACAAAACCAACCTTCCACACAAACTTCCACGTGGCTGGACTTTACAAAAACAAGACAAGCCATTTACAATGCACACTTCACTTCTCTACAGAGGAAAAACTATCTAAACTCCTACATGCCACAGGGAGCTACAACAGTAGTACCCTCAACTCACCTAACAATATTGTTAAACTATCCAACCACACACTTAGCCCGGCGGAAGAGTCTGTCCTATCTCGGGGACTCTCTTTCTCCCCCACCATCCCCACAAACATGATACAGTTCTGCGGTGATCTGGAAGCCTCCTTTCATCGTCTCCGACTCAAGGAATATTTTCAACACACCACTGAACAGTGCACTGACCCACAGGAACCCTCCTACCAACACTACAAGAAGAAGAACTCTGCGTGGCCTCTTCCTGACAGTCAAAATGACAGACTGGACCTCTACATAGAGTGCTTCCGCAAATGTGCACAGGCTGAAATTGTGAACAAACAGCATCACTTGCCCCATAACCTCAGCCATACAGAACACAATGCTATCCACAGCCTCAGAAACAACTCTGACATTATCATCAAAGGGGCTGACAAAGGAGGTTCTGTATAGTCATAGTGAACAGGTCGGATTATGAACAGGAGGCTGCCAGGCAACTCTCCAACACCGCATTCTACAGGCCACTATTCTCCGATCCCACTGAGGAATACCAAAAGAAACTACACCATCTGCTCAAGAAACTCCCGGCTACAGCACGGGAACAAATCTACATGGACACACCCCCAAAGCCCTGACCCGGGGTATTCTATCTGCTACCCAAGATCCATAAACCTGGAAACCCTTGACGCCCCATCATCTCCGGCATTAGCACTCTTACAGCAGGATTATCTGGCTATTTGGACTCTCTCCTCTGACCCTACGCTGCCAGCACTCCCAGCTATCTTTGAGACACCACCAACTTCCTGAGGAAACTACAATGCATTGGTGATCTTCCTGAAAACACCATCCTGGCCACCATGGATGTAGAAGCTCTTTACACCAATATTCTGGACAAATTGGAGAAATGGTCTGAGGTAAACGGATAAAGTTTAACAAAGACAAATGCAAAGTGCTCCACTTAGGAAGGAAAAATCAGTTTCACACATACAAAATGGGAAGAGACTGTCTAGGAAGGAGTACGGCAGAAAGGGATCTAGGGGTTATAGTGGACCACAAGCTAAATATGAGTCAACAGTGTGATGCTGTTGCAAAAAAGGCAAACATGATTCTGGGTTGCATTAACAGATGTGTTGTGAGCAAGACACGAGAAGTCATTCTTCCACTCTACTCTGCACTGGTTAGGCCTCAGCTGGAGTATTTTGTCCAGTTCTGGGCACCGCATTTCAAGAAAGATGTGGAGAAATTGGAGAGGGTCCAGAGAAGAGCAACAAGGATGATTAAAGGTCTTGAGAACATGACCTATGAAGGAAGGCTGAAAGAATTGGGTTTGTTTAGTTTGGAAAAGAGAAGACTGCGAGGGGACATGATAGCAGTTTTCAGGTATCTAAAAGGGTGTCATAAGGAGGAGGGAGAGAACTTGTTCACCTTAGCCTCTAAGGATAGAACAAGAAGCAATGGGCATAAACTGCAGCAAGGGAGGTCTAGGTTGGACATTAGGAAAAAGTTCCTAACTGTCAGGGTGGTTAAACACTGGAATAAATTACCTAGGAAGGAACCTCTGAAGAAGTGAGGTTCTTACCCACAAAAGCTTATGCTCCCAATACTCCTGTTAGTCTCAAAGGTGCCACAGGACCCTCTGTTGCTTTTTGCCTAGGAAGGTTGTGCAATCTCCATCTCTGGAGATATTTAAGAGTAAGTTAGATAAATGTCTATCAGGGATGGTCTAGACAGTATTTGGTCCTGCCATGAGGGCAGGGGACTGGACTCGATGACCTCTCGAGGTCCCGTCCAGTCCTAGAATCTATGAATCTATGAATCTGTATTCCATATGAGGATGGACTACAAGCTGTCAGGAACAGTATCCCTGATGAGGCCACAGCACGCCTGGTGGCTGAACTTTCTGACTTTGTCCTCACCCACAACCATTTCAGATTTGGGAACAACTTATACCTTCAAGTCAGTGGCACTGCTACGGGTACCCGCATGGCCCCACAGTATGCCAACATTTTTATGGCTGACTTAGAACAACACTTCCTCAGCTCTCATCCCCTAGCGCCCCTCCTCTACTTGCGCTACATTGATGACATCATCATAGGGACCCACAGAAAGGAGGCCCTTGAAGAATTCGACCTGAATTTCAACAATTTCCACCCCACCATCAACCTCAGCCTGGACCAGTCCACACAAGAGATCCACTTCCTGGACACTACAGTGCAAATAAGTGATAATCACAAACACCACCCTATACCAGAAACCTACTGACCGCTATACTTACCTACATGCCTCCAGCTTCCATCCAGGACACATCACACGATCCATTGTCTACAGCCAAGCCCTAAGATACAATCAAATTTGCTCCAATCCCTCAGACAGAGACAAACACCTACAAGATCTTTATCAAGCATTCTTAAAACTACAATACCCACCTGGGGAAGTGAGGAAACAGATTGACAGAGTGAGATGGGTACCCAGAAATCACCTACTACAGGACAGGCCCAACAAGGAAAATAACAGAACACCACTGGCCATCATGTACAACCCCCAGCTAAAACGTCTCCAGCGCATTATCAACGATCTACAACCTATCCTGGAAAACGATCCCTCACTCTCACAGACCTTGGGAGGCAGGCCAGTCCTCGCTTACAGACAATCCCCCAACCTTAAGCAAATACTCACTAGCAACTACACACCACACCACAGAAACACCAACCCAGGAACCAATCCCTGTAGCAAACCTCGTTGCCTACTCTAGCATTAACAGTGGTTGCAACAATGATCTATACGGTCACAGTCTATGTTAATAATGTCACAGAAGCGTGAGATTGGGGCCAGAGTGGCCCATGGGTCTGAGCCATAAGCGTGAGATCAGAGTTGGAGTGGCAAGTGTAAGATCAGGGCTGAAACAGCCCATGGGTCTGAGCCAGAAGCGTGAGATTGGGGCTGAACTGAAATGGCCTGTGGGTTTGAGCTGGAAGCGTGAGATTGGGGCTGGAGTGGCCTGTGGGTCTGAGCCGGAAGTGTGAGATCAGGGCTGGAACAGCCCATGGGTCTGAGCTGGAAGCATGAGATAGGGGCCGGAGTGGCCCATGGGTCTAAGCTGGAAGCGTGAGATTGGGGCTGGAATGGCCCATGGGTTTGAGCCCAAAGCATGAGATCGGGGCTGGAATGGCCCATGGGTTTGAGCCAGAAGCGTCAGATCGGGGCTGGAATGGCCTGTGGGTTTGAGCCGAAAGCGTGAGATGGGGGTCAGAATGTCCTGTGGGTCTGAGCCGGAAGCGTGACATCGGGGCCAGGGTGGCCCCTGGGTCTGAGCTGGCATGCTGAATCCCATTTGTTGTTTTGCAGGTTTTGGCTGACGACCCGGATCAGGGTGCAAATGGTCAGGTGACCTACGCCATCAACCAATCGCTGCCCATGAACGGGCTGTACCACATTGATGCCCAGATGGGGACCATCACCACTGCAGCCATTCTGGACAGGGAGATCTGGTCGCAGACCCGGTGAGTGAAAGCTGGCCAAATGGAATAAGGCGCCATGTGTCCCAGGGAGGCGATTAGCCGCTGGAACAAGGCCCATGGGAAGTGGGAAATTCTCCATCTCTTAGGCTATATCTACACTACGGGGGGGGGGGGTCGATTTAAGATACGCAAATTCAGCTACACGAATAGCGTAGCTGAATTCAACATATCGCAGCCAACTTACCCCGCTGTAGGGACGGCGGCAAAATCGACCTCTGCGGCTTCCCGTCGACGGCGATTACTCCCACCTCCACTGGTGGAGTAAGAGTGTCAATTCGGGGATCGATTGTCGCGTCCCATAAATCGATCCCCGAGAGGTCGATTTCTACCCGCCAATTCAGGCGGGTAGTGTAGACCCAGCCTTAGTGTCTTCACATCCACTCTGTCTGTATTAGCAAAATTTAGCCGACCTCAAGTCACTGGGCTCCATACACAGAGAACTGGGTGGGCATCGCTAGCATGTGCTATGCAGCAATTCAGACAAGATCTGACGGACCCTTCTGACCATAAACTCTGTGACTCTCACTTGTACTTGGGGCTGGCACCACAACGAATTTCCAGGCACCACGTATCTGCTTAGCCTGAACACTTTGGGCATCCCCCACCCCCCTTGCCAAGCTACACACTCTGAGCACCATTCCCACTGGGCACCATGCCCCCCCATCCCAACCTCTCTGGGCACAACGTGCCCAATCACCCATATATCTACTTCTCCCACACCCTCTGGGCACTATATAACCACCCCTCCCACAGACCACGCACTGGTCATCATGCCTGCCCTACAGCCCACAAACTCTGGGCACCGTGGCCCCCCCACAGCTCATATACTCTGGGCACCATACACACAGCCCTCCCCACAGCCTACACTCTATGGGCATAATCCAAAGACCCTCCATTGCCCACACAAACCGGACACAATGCAATGACCCCGCACAACCTATGTCCCCATGGGCCCCATGCAATGACCCCCTATAGCCCATGCCCTCTGGGCACCATGCACCTCCCCACAGCCCACACCCTGTAAGCACCATGCACCTCCCCACAGCCCATGCCCTCTGGGCACCGTGCACCTCCCCACAGCCCACACAAACTGAGCACTGTGACCACCACCCTACAAACAGCCCACAAACTGGGCACCATGCCCCTCCCTACAGCCCACAACCTCTGGGCACCATGCCCCCTTTCCCCCCCACAGCCCACACACTCAAGGCATGATGCACCCCTCCAGCCTATTCACTCTGGACACTATGCACCCTCCTGTCCCACAGCCCATGTATACTGGGCACCCCCACACACCCACAGCTCACACACCCAGGACTCCATGCCTCCCCTAATACCCCCCACACTCTGAGCACCCGGGGCTCTGTGCATCCCCTAATACCCCCACACACACACACTCTGAGCACCCAGCCCACACAGGCGGGGCTCTGTGCATCCCCTAATATTTCCCCACACACACACACTCTGAGAACCCAGCCCACACACCCGGGGCTCCGTGCATCCCCTAACACCCCACACACGCTGAGCACCCAATGTGACAGATTTTTTGGAAAAGGGCCCTTCGTTTTTTTTAGCATGGCTGCAAAGAAACCAAGAATTTTTTTTATAAAATTTTGTTTTAATATTTGTATAAAGTTTAACTGCTTAATTTTTTGTAGCTTTTGCAGAGTTAACTTTTTATTTTATTTTTAATTATTTGTTTATTTTTTAAAATGACACCTTAATTAACTTAGATTTTACCATTTTAAAAACTATTTTAGGGATTTGAATTTTTTATGTTTGCACTTACTTTTTTTTTACTTTTGCTATTATGCCCTTAGGGCTTTTAACCTGTTTTTAATTTTTTTTATTTGTTGCCTGCCTGCTTGTTTGGGCCCGATTTTTTGTTTGTTTGTTTGTTTGTTTGTTTTGCTTGCCTGCTTGTTTGGGCCTGATTTTGGTTTTTTTGCTGCACTGTTTTTTTTTATGGACATAGGCTTTGTTTTACTATCAATTTAGCAGGGAGGGTGGGCTTTTTAACTAGCCCCCACCCCTTTTGTTTGTTTCTTTAAAATATTTTTTGCATAGGTGCTGCTACTATTTGCTTATATTTTAATATTTTTAGGGATGGGTTTTATATAGAAAATATTGCTTGAACATATTTTTTATGAAAACAAAATTAATATAATTTTGTTGTGCCCACAATTATACAAAGCATAAAAGTTTATACTAATTTTACAGCTGCCCCCAAGTTTTTACTTTTTTGCCTTTTATACTTGGCATACAGATTTAATAAATGTTGCCAAGTATGCACGTTTTTTGAAGCTTTGCCACGGACCCCAGGGATTGTATTTCACCTTGGTGAGAGCCCTCTCCAACCGGGAGAGGTTTTTACCCCCCTTTCAAAGAGGCAACAGGGTTTTGTTTTGTTTTTTTGCTGCCTTTTTTGTGGCATTAAGTTTACCAGCTTTTTGTGACCCCAGCGGGCCGGGCAGCTGGACTTTTGTGTTTGCGCTTTTTAATGCCTGTGCATTTATCTTTGACCCTCTTGTTGATCCCATTGCCCATGACTGCGGGACTCCTGAGTCCACAGTTATACCCTTTTGTTTTTTAAACATGTTACCATTTGTTGGTACTGCTTTTAAAATGTTTGTATTTGCTTAAGATTTTATGCTGCCCAAGCCGGCACCGGGGCTTACAATGTTACCCCACTGGGCCAGAGGGAGGAACACTAAGCTTTTTTTTGTATTGTTTAGCCTTTACCACCGAGGCTTTATACACCCCATGCAAAAAAAAAAAAAAACGTAGGGGCAGAGCGAGAAATTTGAAGGGGTTTTTTTATGCGTAGTTATGCTGCAGCTGAGGGTGTATGCACCAAGGATTTTACTGGCATGGAGAGAGGATTGCTAAGGTTTTTTTTATTGCCCTGCCAGACTACGACTGGAGGTATACCCATTTGGAAGTATTTTTTTTTTGCCGCCCGTGGTGGAGAAAGGGATGCAAAACCTTTTTTTGTTTTTTAGCCCTGCTGCAACTGAGGATGAACATACCTTTATTACAAAATTTTTAACATGAAAGGCCCAGTCCCGGGCAGACCAACATGAAATATTAAGGACAGAACAGTTGGTGCGCTTTGCAGGGCCCCCCACGCCCGGCAATTCTCCACCAAAAATGTGACAGATTTTTTGTTACAATCTGTCTGAGGCGTCAGGTGATCAGGCTGAAGTCACAAGATTGTTAGGGGAGGAGATGAAGGAGCACACCAAGTGACTAAGTTTTAAAGCTTTATTAATAAAATAACAGCAATGAGTGCTGGATGCTCCCCACGTCACTCAAAGGAAGGAAGGAAGGAAACATTAGTGCCTGTGCCCTAACCCAATTTCATACTCACACACGCACAACCCAAGGCTGGCCAAGCCTGGGTGTAACATAAGAAGAAGAGGGGGAAGGGTGAACGAAAGTTCTGTCCTGTGCACAAGCCGTTTAGGGTCCGCTGTTGATCTCTGACCTGCTTTGGCTTTTGAGAGGATTTTTAAGCCCTGGGTTTTTTGTCCCCCGTGCTTTTTGTACCAGTTTAAACTGGCTTTCTGTGGCATTCTCAGCTTTCCCAAAACACATCAGCTTCAGAGATGCAAGACTGTTGTTTTCCCCCTCGCTGGCCTTTGCTGTCTTACTAGATTTTGCAGCCCCTGCAGTTCTGTTCAGCTAAATCCTCCTTTCTCACGGCAGTTCGGGGTTGGAATCCAGGCCCCCATCTTTCTTGGCAGGCAGCCTAGAGTCGGTTGTGTGCCATGGCCTTGGACTGAAGTCAGCATCTTATCTTCGAACCTAGCTGAAGCGTCGAATTAACCCATTTCCTTCTCCCTTCGTCCCTCTACGGCCTCTTGTAACCTGCAAAGAAACCTTTTACGTCACACTCACACCTTCAACCCATCCCACAATTCACTTTACTACATAAACAAATGTTAGCAATGTACAGTGCTAAACTGCTTACCCAGGGGTCCCCATGGCGGGGGGGGGGGCAGTTATATTGTGACACCAGCCCACACACGCAGGGCTCCGTGCATCCCCTAACACCCTGCAGGCTCTGAGCACCCAGTCCACACACCCGTTGCTCCATGCATCCCCTAACACCCCCCCACTCTGAACACTCAGCCCACACACCCAGGGCCCCATGCATCCCCTAACACCCCACACACTCTGAGCACCCAGCCCACACACCCGTTGCTCCATGCATCCCCTAACGCCCCCCCACTCTGAGCACCCAGCCCACACACCCAGGGCTCCATGCATCCCCTAACGCCCCCCACTCTGAGCACCCAGCCCACCTACCCGGGGCTCTGTGCATACCCTAATACCCCCCCACACACACACACTCTGAGCACCCAGCCCACATAACCGGGGCTCTATGAATCCCCTAACACTCCCCACACTCTGAGCACCCAGCCCACACATCCGGGGCTCTGTGCATCCCCTAATACCCCCCCACACACACACTCTGAGCTCCCAGCCCACACACCCGGGGCTCTGTGCATCCCCTAACACCCCGCTACACACACACTCTAAGCACCCAGCCCACACAGCCGGGGCTTCATGAATCCCCTAACACCCCCCACACTCTGAGCACCCAGCCGACTCACCCGGGGCTCTGTGCATCCCCTAACACTCCCCACACACTCTAAGCACCCAGCCCACACACCCAGGGCCCCATGAATCCCCTAACACCCCCCACTCTGAGCACCTAGCCCACACACCTGGGGCTCTGTGCATCCCCTAACACCCCCCACACACCCTGAGCACCCAGCCCACACACCATGCATCCCCCACACAGCCCACACTCTCTGGGCATTATGCATCCCCTTCCAGTGTGCATGCGGGTGCACAGGGTCCTGCGCTATGCTGATCCTGATGCTTTGTCTGTACCCCACAGGCTGGTGGTGACAGCGATGGACAGAGGGAACCCGCCCCTTATCGGCTCGGCCACGCTGACCGTGGTGGTGATGGACGTCAATGATAACAGCCCCACCATCCCCCTGCCCTGGGAGGTGCGGGTGCCCGAGAGTAAGTGGGGCACAGGGTGGGGGTAGGGTAGCATGGAGGCGAGCATGGTGGGGGCTCAAACCCTGCTACCTGTGCAATCCTGGGATTAATATGTAAAGACTAATTTACATTAATCCTCAACTCCTTGTCCCATTGCCTCAGGGTGCTGCTCTAGTCAAGGTCTCTAGAGAGACTCCTGGAGGACTCTAACTATAGACTTGGAGCTTAACCACAGAGCTGCAGCCCAGAGTGCCCCTCCTGTAGGGTACTGGCCGGGTGCTGTCGAACAAGACAGGGCAGCCCCACGCACAGCCCTGGGGGGCACCAGGGCACTTCCCTGCAGAGCCTCTGGCCTGGGCCCTGGGCTGTGGCTGTAGCCCTCTCACTGGAGAGGGGCTGGTCATGGGTGGCTGAAGCCCACATCCCAGAGTGGTGCCTTTCTGTCAGCCAGCCCCAAGCTTCCTTCGCCCTGCTTCCCCTACCAGTCCTGGTGCCCCACAGCTAGAGCCCCACACCTCTTTTCCCGCCCACCCCAACTCACTCCTGCTTGAGCCTCCTGCCGTCCTCATCAGCCCTGGCTATCCTTCCATCACTGCCTGCCCACCTCCACCAGCCCCAGCTCCCCTCACAGGAGCCCCCTCCATGCACCCTCCCACTCCAGCTCCCATCTGCTGCCACTTAACCCTCTGTCCCCACACGTCACTGCCTTTCCCTATAGGCTCCAGGTAACATGGCATCCCCTTCTGGCTCAGTGCTGAGCTGGGTTCCTGTCCCCCATACAAAGAGCCCTGCCTCAGTGGTTCCCTCTCAGCTCTTCTGGAGGGGGGCAGGACTCCCAGCACTGAGCCTGTGGGCTGCTGACATGGCACCCCTCCCGCAGACACCCTGCTGGGCACTGAGATCACCCAGGTGACAGGGAACGACGTGGACTCAGGCCCAGCGCTCTCCTACACGCTGGTGCCAGATGGGGGCGCAGCAGGAACCTTCAGCATCCTGCGCTACGGGGGCCGCATCGCCCTAACAGCGCCACTGGACTACGAGCAGTGCAGCCATTATGTCCTGACCATCCGCTCCTCCGACTCCCGGCACGAGACTGAGGCCAACCTCACGGTCATTGTGGAAGATATCAACGACAATGCGCCCACCTTCAGCCAGGGCCTCTACCAGGTACTGTGCCAAGCACTGAACTATTGCACCTGCTGCAGGGCTTCCTTGTTACCACTCCTAGCCTCATGGCTGCTGCAAGGAAGTTTCGCGCCCTAGGCGAAACTTCCACCTTGCGCCCCCCCCCAGCCCTAAGGCAGCTCCCCGCCCCCCCCCCCGAGGTGCCCCTCCCGCGGCAGCTCCCCCACCCCGCCCTGAGGTGCCCCCCCCCCCCCCCCCGTGGCAGTTCCCCCGCCCCGGGGATTCGTGCGGCAGCTCCCCACCCCAGCTCACCTCTGCTCTGCCTCCTCCCCGAGCACGCCGCCCCCGCTCTAATTCTCCTCCCAGGCTTGTAGCACCAAACAGCTGATTGGCGCTGCAAGCCTGGGAGGCGGGAGAAGTGGAGCGGCAACCGTGCGCTCGGGGAGAAACGCTGTAAAAAAAAAATTGGGGGCACCGCTTTTTGGAGCCCCCAAATCTTGGCGCCCTAGGCAACCACCTAGTTTGCCTTAATGGTAGCACCGGCCTTGCCTAGCCTGTACCAAAGTTTTTTCCAAAAATCATGCATGTTACACATTTTTAAAGGATTTACCATCAGTACCAAATTCTTGGTCTCAACCCATAGATTGTGTATTAAGAGACATAACTGCAGAAGCAAATTCATTACAGGGAGGTGCTTCCAGGTATGATTATCATACCATGCCTTCTGTTTAGACAGTCCCGTTTGTTCAGCATTTATTGTATTTTCCAAACCCTTTCTGTACCAGAGTATGTGTTAGTAAGGTGCATATTGTTAACAGTGAGGGGCATTAGGCATTAACCATGGGAATCAAGTACCAGGGGAAGTGATGGAAGAAGTTCTCCATCCCTTGATGCCCAAGGCTGGAACAACCCATCAGTGGGCTATAGGCACTATACTCTTATGGGCCCTTACCTTCTTATGAATAACAACACCCAGCCGCACAATGCTTTGCCATGGTTGAGCTGGGCTGTGCTGTGGATCCACCGGGACCGGTTGCTCATCCTGCTGCTGCTCAGGACCTGCTGACTAGGACAGTGTTGCAATGCCAATCACTCAAACTGGGCCTGGCCACCCCCGTCATGACAGCAGGACACACAGACCAAGGGTAGGGATTGGCATTGCAATCCTTGTCATGGTGAGCAGCAGCAGGATGGGCAGCTGGTCTGGTAGATCCACTACATGGCCAGCCCTGCTGCAGTGGGTTGTACAGCTGTGGGTTGGGCCCCAGGAATGGTGCCTAGTTGGCCTGTACGTTGATCAGCCTCGTTAATGGCTGTGGCTACAGCCTGCGTGCCTTCGGGGGGTTCAGTCACTCACAGGTTATTGGGCTCATGACATGATGATCTGTTGGATCCTTCTGGCCTTACACACTAGCACCCTGCACTCTAGCCAGAATGTGCCCGTCTAGCCTGCTGTTCCTCCATCCTGGGTCAGACAAGTGGGGCTGCCCAACCCGGTGCGCCTGCCTCTCTCCAGAGCCTGATGCTTCCAGGGCAGGCACGCCCTGCTTGTGACTCCCCTGCCAAACCGGGAGCCATTGCCAGAGCTCCGGGGTGAGCCCCAGGAGAAGCCTGAGAGGGGACATGATCAGTTTTCAAGTACGTAAAAGGTTATTACAAGGAGGAGGGAGAAAAAATGTTCTTCTTAAGCTCTGAGGATAGGACAAGAAGCAATGGGCTTAAATTGCAGCAAGGGCGGTTTAGGTTGGACATTAGGAAAAACTTCCTGACTGTCAGGGTGATTAAACACTGGAATAAATTGCCCAGGGAGGTTGTGGAATCTCCGTCATTGGAGATTTTTAAGAGCAGGCTGGACAAACACCTGTCAGGAATGGTCTAGATAATATTTAGTCCTGCCATGAGTGCAGGCGACTGGACTAGATGACCTCTCGATGTCCCTTCCAGTTCTATGATTCCCAGGTGTCTGACGATTCTGGGCTTTGCTTCCCTTTCAGGTGACATTGCTGGAGCACACGCCAGCAGGCAGCACCATCCTCACGGTCAGTGCCACAGACAGGGACTCTGGCAGCAATGGGGAGCTCACCTACCACCTGGCTGTGCCCAGCTCCGATGTCTCCATCAACCCCAGCAACGGTAGGTGGGAATGTGTTGCTGTGCCTAGGCCCTGAGAAAAGCAGCTCCATCCCGTTCCAGCAATGGGGAGCTGTTAACTGGCTTCCTGGAGACAGAGCCATCCCCTTTGGGGCCCCACAGCCTGGAGCTGTCTGACTTCCCCCCAGCTGTGACCCCCATCACCAGAGGGAGTGGGTCTGGCCTCCCTATTTTGCCTTGAGGTTAATAAGTCCCCTGACTCTCCGCACCCCCAGGGGGTGGGGGTGGCTTCTCGCTCCACCTTCCCCCACTCCCAACACTCTCCCCACCCCTATGCTCGTCCATTGGTGCCTGGCAGGCTCCGCACCCCAGTCCAGGGCTGTGCTGACTAACTTTGTCCTCATGCAGGAACGCTGTTCGCCTCCCGCCGGGTGGAGCTGGATGCAAACCAGCCCACGCTGGACCTGGTGGTAGAGGTGCGTGACCATGGCTCTCCCAGCCTCTCGGCCTGGACCACAGTGCAGATCCAGGTGCTGGATGTGAATGACCACAGCCCTACCTTCCAGCAGGCGCACTACAATGCCTGTATCCCTGAGGACCTGCGCCCGGGCACCACCGTGCTGACGCTAGAGGCGGGTGACGCTGACCTGTCCCGGGAGAACGCCGGCTTTGACTACACCATTGTCAGCGGCAACAGTGGCAATGCCTTCCAGGTGGAGAGCCACATGGGCTGGTCTCGGGGGCACCTGCGCACACAGGGAGCCCTGGTGCTGGTGGAGGCGCTGGACTTCGAAGCCATCCCCATCTACAACTTGACAGTGGCAGCCTCAGACCGGGGTGTGCCACAGCGCAGCACCACCGTGCCAGTGCTTGTCACCGTGCTGGATGTCAACGACAACCCGCCAGTCTTTGCCCGGGCCGAGTACCACACAGCTGTGAGCGAGAGCACCCCCCCGGGCACTGAGCTGCTGCGGCTGGCGGCCCACGATGCCGACTCGGGCTCCTATGGCCAGGTGCACTACAGCATCAGCTCCGGCGACCAGCGCAGGCTCTTCCAGCTGCATGAGGCCACAGGCGCCCTGCGCCTGGCACAGTCCCTGGACCGAGAGACCCAGGCCCTGCACAGCCTGGTGGTGCAGGCCTCTGATGGCCCCGGCGGGCACTTCGCCCTGGTGCCAATCACCATTGAAGTGAAGGACATCAACGACAACATACCCTACTTCCCGGTGGAGACACTGAGTGCCAGCGTGCGGGAGAACCTGCCGCCAGGCACCCTGGTCACCACTCTGCATGCCATCGATGCTGACACTGGGGCCTTCGGAGAGCTGCGCTACGCTGTGCTGGAGCAGGCAGTGGGGGAGCTGGGACCCCCTGAGGGCAGGGATGTCTTCTTCATCAACCGGACCTCCGGGGAGCTGCGCTCCTGCCTCGCCTTCGACTACGAGCGTGCCAAGGCCTTCCAGCTGCTGGTGCAGGCCACGGACGCTGGCAATGCCTCAGCCACCGTCACCGTGCGGGTGCTGGTGACTGGTGAGGATGAGTACAGTCCTGTCTTCCTGAGCCCAGACTTCAACTTCGAGGTGCCTGAGGGCGCCCACAAGGGCCAGAGCATTGGCCGAGTGCTGGCCACTGACGAGGACGAGGGTGTGGACGGTGTGGTGCTCTACTCTTTAGCTAAGCCCTCACCGTACTTCGGGGTCAACCAGACCACTGGCACCATCTACCTGCGTGTGGACAGCCAGCCGCAGCCAGCAGGGCGGGCCAAGAGGGAGCCGCGGGAGATGAGCCTGGAGGTGCAGGCCCGCAGCCCCCTTCCTTCCTCCCGCTCAGCCTCTGCTCAGGTCTCCATCGACGTCACCCACACCTCCTTCGGCCTGGCGCCGGACCTCAACTTGCTGCTGGTGGTAGCTGTGGCTGCCTCCCTGGGTGTGGTGGTGGTGCTGGCCGCCGTGGCCATCATCCTGGTGCTGGTCCGCTCCCGGCACCAGCAGGGACACAAGAAGCCAGAGCAGGACTCGCAGCTCAACCGCATGCAGAGTGGCTCCTTGCAGAAGCTAGGCCATGAGGAGCCGGTGCTGCCCGGCAGTGACCGCATCTACCACCAGGCCCTGCCAGGCTATGGCAGCGAGTCGGCCGGACCCTACCCGCGGGGCGGCTCCCTGGACCCCTCCCACTCCAGCGGGCGTGGCTCAGCCGAGGCAGCCGAGGACGACGAGATCCGGATGATTAACGAATACCCACGTGTGGCCAGCATCACCTCCTCCATGCAGGAGCACATCTCAGCCCGCGGCCCCGACTCAGGCATCCAGCAGGACGCTGACCAGCTCTCTGACATCTCCTGTGAGCCCACCAGCCTGGAGAGCGCCCAGTGGTTCAAGAGCAAAAAGGGCTCCAGCCTGCTGCTGCCTGGGCAGCCGCCCCATCTGTACCGCGAGGATGGGGGCAG